>NW_015114461.1:55399-65199 GCF_001443285.1 Poecilia latipinna | reverse complement strand
TAAAAAAAAATTTTTTTAATAAAAAATTAAAAAATTTTTTTAATTTTTCTTTTTTTTTTTTGCATTATTTTTTTTTTTTTTTTTTTTTTTGATTGAATAATTGTGAAACAAATCTAACTCCATACTTTATGGTCAGGGGTGAGAATTCAGTCCCCAAAAACTACTGGATGAATCCCTGGCCTAGAAACCAAGAAAGCTATAAGATTTGTGATATGGATGAAAAAGACCCCCAGCCATGAACCCCCATCCCCCAGCCACGGAAAAGAACTTGAAGCTGCTATTGATTCAACATATAATCTGGTTCCAGCAGCAGAAGGAGGAAGAGTTTCAAAAGGAAATATAATGGATATAGATCTTCCAGATTTCTGGGTTCCCTCTCTGGATTATAGAGAAACAAAAAGAAATGGGTTAAGCCTCATCTGTCTGTGTGCTGAAGCCTTTGAAATGTTATAGAAGAATAAGTGTCTTCTCACTGGCAAAGGGGATTGGATAAAGTTTTCACAATTAGGTTAATGTGAAATAAAGTAAGAGTTTTTTTCTAACTTGTTTTAAAGAGGGGATATTACGCAAATTGGATGGATGGATGGATGGATGGATGGATGGATATTACGCAAATTCAACCTTTTCAAGCGTTACATCACGTTATAATGTTTCCTCATCAAACAGATCTGCGGCGTTGCTTTAACACATGAATTTTTGAGAAATTTCAATTAGTCATATGGGTGTGATGTAAAGTTAAATCTCTTCTAATTTGTTTTTGATATTTACAACGTTTTAATGGCACTATGTGCTTTGAAATTACATAATAACCCTCTTTAAAATATGTTTTGATTTGTGTGTCTCTGAGATTAAACAAAAATAAACTTGGTAGCCAATTGGCAAGACAGTGGTACTCATAAACCGTGTAAGCAATAATCTACAAAAGTGCTTATGCTTTAAACTATGCATATTGTTTATTCCTGAAAAAAAAAATCCTACCCAAAAGATACATTTCAAAGGTTCATCAAAACCAGCATACAGAAGCGGCTCAGACAGAAAACATTAAACTACCCCAACCCAAACAAAAAATAAACCAAGGACAAAAAACAAGTTAAACTACTTCATGTGAAAGCACAACAGCACTCACACTCGTGTCAAAGAAGCTTTACTTCAACTACAAATAAGCAAATATTTATACAGAGGGTAGAGAGCTGATAGATAGGAAGGCTACATTTTCTGTATGCATGAAAGCAAAGCTTATAAATCTGCCCTGCATGGACTGCAATGACTAGAACACCACTACGTTGTGTGTGTGGACTAGGAAATGAGTGTCTCATTTCCCAGTGTGCTGACACTTAGATTCACTCGTACAGTGATATCGTTCTTCATTAGATAAATATATATAATACGGGACGTGATGCATAGCGAATCCATTTCCAAGGATTTTTGATATGAACGAGTACAGTCAAGTGTCTGCATAGATGGGTCATGCATTAGAAAAAGAGCATCTTTTTTCCATCCTGAAGAAAGGCTGACAATAGCAGGCTTGATAGAAGTCGCAGCTCCGCTCGAGGGACGAATGACAATAACATCACAGTGTGTGTAGGTGGAAAACGTGTGTACTTGTCTATGCAAAGAGGCGTTGGTAACACAGTGCCATTTGTCATAGCTGTAGGCTGATGGCACAGTCACGGCGGCAGCAGAGGTCTCACACATCATCTGTGACCTTTGGATGGCACATAAAATGTGTGCAAAAAATAAATATAAAGCCACACGCAGATGATGGAGTAATTAAGTTTTAATCATCTGTAATTTAAAAGAAAGTGTTTTTTTGAGTGCAAAAGCTTACAACAGCTGCAAAGAAAGCCGACTCATTAAAGAGGATGGCCACTATTTTGGGGTATATTGTAAGGCCGGAGCCAGTTGTATTAAATGTATTAGTAAATAAATACAAAACACTAAGATATTTTGTGGAAAAGCTAATGCTTGGATTGTCTTCATATTGGATTGCAACATTGGCACTCCATGTTGTTAGCATATTTCCTAGATTCCATGAATGTTAAAGAAATGTTACCAACACTGTGGTATGTTTTCACGATGTAAAGCACTGTGAACTGCCATATTGCTGAAATGTGCCATAGAAAAGAACTTGATTGATTGATTGATGGGATTTGTTGACTCAATTGCTCTGGTAGTGTTCAGTTCAGTGGTGTGACAAGTGTTTCACTCTTTGATCTTGACATGTGAAAACCAGCTTTTGTATTCACTCAGATAATCCTGGATGTTCCAATTACTTTGGTAATCTGAAACACAACTGTAAAAAATAGCAGAATAAATCTAATACAGGGCAAATAGCTTTTCACAGCACTCTTGTTTTCCTTCACCTTCACAGTGGCACTCTATGCACTGTTTATTTGACAAAAGCCAAAGAAAATATATGGAGCTAAAAGGAATTTATGGTTGAAGAATGAATTAATGGGACAAAACATTTAAGGAGTAGGAAGAGTTTTGCAAGGTACCGTAGTGACATAGTACAGAAAAAAACCCTTCTTTTGTTGTCTCACATCTTTGTCTGAATACTTTTGGTCTTCTTTCTTCCTCCTCTGTCTATCCTCCTACCACCAGCCCTTCCTCCCGTCGCCCCCGTTCTCTCACTGTCACCTCTACCTGTGTCGGACCCTCTCTGAGTTGCCAATTCTCTATTCCCTGCCCCTGTCACTGCGGTGCTATAAATTTGCATTTAAACACTGAGCCTATTCACTTGGTTACAATGACACCAAAACTCCCCTCATCTAGTCTGAGCACAACCATCCGCAAAGACAGAGGAAAGAGTTTCATTTTTTATTTTTTTACAGAGTTGTGTACGTGCATGCTTGCAAACACAGAGGAAAGGGGGACACACACACCTTGGCTTTGATTAAATGTGTAAACAGCGATCTAAAAGTAATACAAGGTTTGTGTGTAATGATGACAGACCGGAAGCATCGAGGACACATTTGTACAAAGGCGCGTACACCCTGAAACATGCAGCATTTTGCTCAGAGTAGTTGGTAAACAGTGATGTGCGTCTGAAAGGGATAGAGTGTCAACGAGATGTCAGCACAGCACGGCTGAAACGTCAGTCAAGGCAAACAACGGCTCTGAGTGCTTCACTGCGTGTGTGTGTGTGTGTGTGTGTGTAGGTGTGTGTGCGCGTGTGTGCATGCGTGTGGGTGTGTGTCTGCTGGCTGAATTAGTGTGTGTGTGCATGTCCATGAGCTGTCCCCCCAGGAAGGGATGCCAGTCAGCATCTAAGCAGAGGAGGAGAGCAAATGAAATATTGATCTCTGATAGGACATGAAGTACTGTGTCGACGGCTGCTCCTTGTTTCAGCATGTGTGTGTGCGATTCTGCGAGTTTATCATCTTCTCCCACACACAAATCCAGATAACTAATGCTCATGAGTCATAAATGCAGTCAATGATGACAAAATGTGACAGCATGCTGTACGTCCCTTGTCTTGGTCATTGTAACACCTGCAGGGAGATTCACGGCAAAGTGCCTCATTAAACCACTGTGTGACAGAACAGCAGATGCCCATTTGCAAGTTAATATGACAAAGAAATCATAAACATGATCAATGAGCTGTTTATTTAAAAGTTTAGGAATTGTACAGAAGTCAGACTACAAAAAAAATAAATAAATAAATAAAATTGTATTGCTGAAAATTAAACCAACAGTGATGGTTAAGAAGTTTAACAGCGATTGTATATCTGTTAGTTATGTTTTCTGTGAAAATAAAAGAAATCATTATTCTTAAAATTTAGCCATCAAATGAATAGGAAGCCATCTGCTTTGTGGTGGATATTTTAGTGTGTCAAAATATGAATATTTACGTTTCGGTAGGCACATACCAATATTTATTTACCATTTTTACACACATTAACTGAAACAGGACAAATGGTTCGTTACCACAAAGTCTTCCACTGATTTGTTTATATATTGAATAAAGACATTGGTTGCCTGCATGAGGAACTACGATCACAACTCAGCTGAGTAATGACATTGTTGTGTCTTGGGCAGTGGGGTCCCGTTAACACTCCTTACACAGGCTACACTTTTGTTTTGCAGGGTTTTTTGAAATCATTGAGAAATAAGATGTTTTAAAATTTAACACGTACGTGCCCACTCACAGAAGACTGCGACTATTCCCTTCATTTTAATCTCAAGTACATCAGGTAGAGACTGCCTGAGTAAATACAAAATTAAGCTTTACAATTATAATCTAATTTTCTTAAGAAAAAAAAAAAACTAACCATACCAGACTAAGTCAGTTTTCTCTTTGTTGAATCGTGAACACTGGCCTTAACTGAAGCCTGCAGGGCTTTAGATGTTCTGGTTTGTTTTAGATCTCCTGGGTGACTTATGATATGAAATTGGAGTAATTTGCTAAGCCCACCACTCCTGGAATTGTTTACCTTTGCTTAAAGTATTCTGTACTTGCAGATGATGACTCTCAGTTTTATTTACTGGAGTCTCAGAGCTTTAGAAATTACTTAGAAACCCTTATGAGAGATGTAAATATCCTTTTCTTATTTTCTCTCGAATTTCTTTGGACACTTGCCTGTTAGTTCCAGAGAAAAGGAATCCTTTGCACTTCATCATACAAAATTTCTCCACTGAAATTTTGAACAATTTACGTGGAGAACCAAGATCCATAAAAACTATGTTTATGTCTGTTCTGCACAGAGTCCTGATGTCTACCTGATAGGGCACCTTTGGGACAAATTACAGTAGAGACTGTGAGATGGACCTTCTCTTCCAGCATTAGCGTCTGATTTTACACATTTGGCTTAGGAATGGTCAAAAATTCCAATAAACACAGAGCTAAACTTCATGGAAAGCTTTCCTCAAGAGCTAACACTGCTAAGGGCTCTGCATGGTGGGACTGAACTGCACAAATTGGATCACACTGGCACGGTTGCATGACAAAAATTGCCTCACTTTGTTCTCAACCTCATGTTGTTTGCCTGTTCTTATCACAACCCCTTTGGCAAACCTTTTACCCCCCTCTGCTTACAAAACCATTGAATGATTGGTCATAATTTTGTGGGTGCTTTTTGTTTTGTTTTTTTGTGTGTGTGGAAAACAGACCCTTACATTCTTGAGAATTATAAACCTAAAGCTTCTGATTGTACTGACTCTAGATGTTTGTGCTACTTCTCTATTAAAAGGTTAGTGTAATAATTTTGACTTTAGTATTTAGGCCCAAGCGGAGAAAGTGCTGAGAAGGCCTATTGTAATTTTTTTTGTTACTAATAAAAACAAAGGTTTCTGAGTGAAAAATAAAAATAATGTAATGCAAATCTTATTTGCTGGAAAAGCTTGTATCTTATTTTTTTTTTGCTCTGTTTACATCACTTGATACATACTTTCATACGTTAGGTGAAATTTTCATTGGGGCTTATATATCTTCTCTCTGCTGTATTTATGCATGTAGTTAAAATTCTGTCAGACATATGTATTATTCAGATGCAGGAATTACAGATTTTTGAAGCACCTTTAGCCTGAAGCAAAGAGCTGGACTGACCAAGCAGAGAAGTGTCCTTTACTGCATATCCCCAGGCTCACATTGTTACCAAGGCCATCCAAGCTGACCTTGACTTTAAGGCTTAGCTCAAGTTGGGATCAGGAATTCATTTACTGTCTTTAAACACATGCTCATAAAACCCATTACTTCATAAACTGTAGGGACATCTACCAGAGAGGAAATCTATATTCTGGACTCAAAAGCACTGCAAAGCAATCAAAGCCTTGACCTTTAAAGCTCTGAGCCTTTCAAACATCTTCCTCACTTTGACCCATTGATTATATTTGCAAATACACAAGTTAAGTTAATTAAATGTACGATGACTACTAAGGTTAATAGAGGCAAGACAAACAAACAAATTCTATATGATATTTTCAGAGGCTCTAAGGGCAGAAGTTTAAGGGAAGGTGGCCATTTGTCAGCACCACACACATTTTCGCTGTCTGAGCAATGGCAGGTTTGTACACATGGCACAAACGTATAAAGAATAAATTAAAAATTAGTTTGCCCTAGCAGCACAGAGAGTCCTAAGGCTCTCTGTACTCAGCCTTCTCATCATCACTTTCAAAGGTTAAAGATAATGTCCATCACTTTGTGGGTGCCTGTGACCATGTGCATCTGTGTGTCGAACTCTCTCTCAGCTGGCTCATCATTGCTTTTAGAGGTTGAAGAGACATTCTGTATTGGCGCATGTTTGTGCGAGTCTTCATTTGAGCATGTGTGTGACACAGCTCTGCTCTGTATTCATGTCTCGCGCTGATTGCTCTAAATGAATCTTGCTGCAGCCTCCTGAGAGGGAAGGAGAAAGAAAAGGGAGAGAAGAAAGACAGAAAAGAGTTAAGGGGAATGCATAGATGAAAGCAGAGGAGGGGGGAAGGGCGGATTAGACGAGGTGCACGAGGACCGCAAAAGTGCATGTGAGGGGGATTTTTTTTTTTTTCCCTACGTCCTCAATCAGGTGCAATGCGGAGAAGGTGTTAAGATCTGCTGAATTTGCTTACCCATAAGCCTTGGAAAGTCAGTGCGAATAGGTCACTGCTAGAGTACAGGCAGGAAGTGCAGGGAGGGAAGCCAAACGCAAAAAAAAAAAAAAAAACTTTTAATTCTCTTAAACCTTTTCATCAGATAAAAACCTATAGGGTGTTTGGAGCATTAGCAATTAACTGCTTATTAAGATACCAGTTCGTACAGTACAAACATTTCTGTCTCCTACAATGTTAAATCATTGTCACTCATTGTGAAGGTCCCCATGGGATCATTTATCCCTTTTAAATCCTTTTCTAATTTCAAAATTGGAAAGTTGTAGAGTTAGTTTTTGTAACTCCCACCAGCAGTTAGTTGGAGCTCTGAAAAAAAGTGCCCCAGCATGCAACTGCAGAGCCCATAAACTGTTGAATTTGTTGATAAGAATAGTAAGTCACTGCAATGAGCACATTTCCACCGTGTACTCTGCTCCATTAATGTACAGGCTAATCAGTGTGTTGCTTTGATTTCTTAATGTGGTTACAGTTGCTTTGGAAATGTTATGAGGTCTGATATAAAAATGTTTATGTCTTGCTTTAACCAGAGAACACAGAGTAAATAGAGCTGCACATGCCCACCCTTAATGACCAAAACAATATGTTAAGGTCTCATTTACTGCCTTGCCTTGGCTCCTTGTATCTGTGCAACAGAAACACAGAAGAGACTAAATAGGTTTATATGATCAAAGTAAACCCTGGTTTCTGGTATATCAAAGAAATACGGACACTGCCAAGTGTGATAAACTTCCAAATCTGAAACAGACAGAAAAGACAACTTTGTGAGTTAATTTATTGAGTATAAAAATATTAAACAGAAAGTAATACTATTGTTAAAGGCTGTATTGATTCTAATTAGTTAACATTTTTCTGACACTTTTGTTTAACCACTCCCTGAGAACTTTAGCAGTCACTGAAACTATAATCAGGCTGGGAAACTAAAAGCAATTAGAGTCCATCAAAATGGCCAAATACGTTATCAACATCCAGAGCCTGAATGCATGATATTAAAATATACTTAAAATTGGATGCAAACACTTGGTTTATTGCAATTGAAATATTTCACCCACTGATTTTGGGGTATCAATGATGATTTGGTTTATTTAGTAGTTAATTTGACTTCTATACGATGTAAAAATGTGGTTGAAAAATAAAAGATTAAACAAAATCAACTTGATGGCTATGGTTGTTTAGATGTGTTAGAAAAGTATTGATCATTTAATCCCAAGTATTGATTAAACTTGGACTGAAATGTTTTTGTTTATGCTTAATATTGTAATATTGACAACCTATGGATCACAAAAGAGAGTTAATATTTTTTTATCTGGACTAAATAAAGCTTACCTCAGGTGGAATCGAAATAGCTATAGTACAAAAATACATTTCTAATGCTTTCATACTGAAGTGACAAAAAAAAATTATTGCTCAATTTTAATACAGTATGCATTTGAAGTCAGAATCTCAATTGAGCCTCTGTGGGTGTTTTGTACCTGATCTTTTTTGTGGGGGGGCGCTGAACGGATGATGGGCTTATAGTTTTCCTAGACTCTATTTATTGAAACCTTTCTTAACGGTTGTTCCACTATAGTGGAGAGCACTATATTGTTCTCTGTCTGTATACAACTGTAAGACACAATCAACAGCAATAACAAAACAAATCAGTTTTCTTTTTTTAGTTACTAAAAATGATCAAGTTGAAAGAACATGCAACCTTGTGCTTGTGAAAACTGCTTATGTAGTTTTCACAAAGGTTTGCCCATGAACATAACTGTGGCAGAGCATAAACTATACATGCAACAAATATTGTACATGTTTGAGAAACTCCATTCAATTCATTGAAACTTAGTTTAACAGATTAAGACAAATTTGGAAGTGATGTGTTGGAATAGCAGGAAGTTGCTCCTTGGATTGAGGAGAGGAAGTGGCATCATTATTACCCACTATTTGTGATAGCATATGTATTTTGTAACATGTCCTGTCTGGCAGTGAAGCAATCAGATCTGTCTGAGTGCCAAAGGGAAGTCTATCTTGCTAACAAGCCTAACAAGAGAGCGAGATGTGGGGTAAACAGTTGAAAGCGAAATTGGAATAGAAGAGGGAAGGATGAGTGGAGAGATTACAAGAAAACACATTTGGACTCTGCTTGTGCAACTGTGGAAAGAGAGAAAAAACAAGAAACTGATAAACCACAGCAGCAAACTACATAAGCATATATAACAACAACAACGTCACTGAAAAGCACACATCATTAATTAATGCAAGGTATATTTAGAGGAAACCACAGCCCAAGATAGCATGTTGCATCTGTGAAAACTTGAATCCATGCCTCAGTAAACAGCATGTATTTTGTATAAGGACTGGACTTTCTCCAGCCAGCAATCCTATGTTTTTGTACTGTAAAATCCCCTCAACAATTGTTCAAGGACAGTTTACATTTTTATAAGATGTTAACTCCGGTCTGAAGCTTCTCAATTTCTTTTGGAATATGTATTTTGCATGGAAGGCTTTTATTATGGGATGCCTATTAATGCCTTATAAGGCATATAAAGATTTTCTTGTAGATACTATAACTGCCTAACATAAACTTGAGACAGTTTAAATGTCGAATAAATTATATTTGCACAAACATTACAATTTCTGGAATGGAGTGATTTTACCTTGACTGAACACACTTAGGTCTTTTTCTCTGACAAAGATTGAAATTCCATGGAAATGTAATCTGTGTTGCCTGGATTTTGCAGGTAAGACACTGACAGCGTCTCAGCACAGAACGTCACTTTTAAAACCAGAATGTATTCCCTTAAGGGAATCTATCAAGATGTTGAGATTGGAGGGCTTGTTGAAAAAGATACTGTCTCAAGATAAGGTCAACAATAAAAGTTTTATTCTGCAGATACCATCTTTGCTAATTGCTAGCAATTAAAATCTGGCCACCAGCCAGTCAGAGATGCCTTTTCCTTACTAACAAAAACGTAGATTTGCTACACTTTCACCTGATCTACTTGACTTTTGGCCTATTAACAGAGTGAAGTGTAGCTATCAGACTGATATGAATCATAATTGGTCAAAAACTGACTTCACGCATCATAATCAGATGAAGTTTATTCCTATCCTGTGAAAATGGCTCATGTTTAACACTATGCCTCCCCTAGTGGCTGACATTGGTATGTAAAAAAAAAAAAAAAAAAAAAAAAAAAATTAAAAAAAAAAAAAAAAAAAGCCTGCGTAATTTC
>NW_015114461.1:47636-52306 GCF_001443285.1 Poecilia latipinna | reverse complement strand
GTATCGCCCCCATGGGGGCTTGAATGTTGGTGAAAAAAAAAAAAAAAAAAAAAAAAAAAAAAAAGAAGTTATAAAAAAACATGAAAGTGCAGTGTGTATTCTCCAGGCACATGGTGCCATTTTATAGCATTAACTATGTCACATTCACACAAATCTGACACCTTGAAATTGGGCCTCTTTCTCTTTAAGAAGATCCTAGTCTGTCCAACACTCTTCCTTCAGCACATCATCACAGCAATGGTTCTTTATTATGCCATTTCCAACCATTCTTAGGATTTTTGAATGCTTGCCTGGGACATGAATCATTTAATCCTGGTTCAAGTTCAAGTGATGGAAGCTGACTTTGTGTCTTTCTCCTTAACTACCTTCCTCTGCCCAGACATAACCCCTTACTTGAACTGGTCTTGTGAAAGGCGTTCAACTGGCAAAAGTTGATTCAGTGGCTGCTTTTGGTCTAGCAGGTGGGAAGCATTCTGCTTGTAATAGGCAGATGTTTTGGGTTGTGGTGTCTTTTTTTCAGGGCAGTCAGGGGGGCGGGAGATGGAGGACGCCCCTCTGTTGATGTGATCCGAGGCAGCGTCTATTCCTGTGAAACGGATAGTTTTGAGTTTCATCCTACAAGAGTTAAGATGGAGGGCTTAACAGTGACCACTTGAGCAAACGGCAGACAGAATGTTTACTTTGGATCCAAGATGCCGTCCTCTAACATGTAAAAATGAAAAACAAAAGAAAATGATACAGAAAATATTTAAGTTTGTCCTGCATGAATGCTGTGATTGAAGCTTTGCCAGCTGGAGCACTCTTTCATCTTAATGCACTCGATTCAAATGTATCCCTTCACCTGCAATTTTGAATCAGAGATGGATAGATGTCTGAAAAATCATAACCACATTCATAACAGAGAAATACACTGCCCATAATATTACTCCATTCATTTTAAACGACATGTGCTCAAACAAGAATATCCAATTCAGTATACCAGTCAGCTAAAAAGGCAGACTCGCATAGACAGCAAATTCAAATCTATTTCACAAGCAGCTGTATCTCATTGGTACATTCATCAAAGCCCACTTCCTGTCCTCCATCTCCCACCGGAACCAATTTGTTCATAACCCCATGAATTTTGGCACCTTCAGCCCCAATGTGGAGACGAGGATTGCTTCCAACATAATTAGTCCATACCAGGCATTGCCGTCACAGTGACAAAAACATGACCTTATCCAGGATGGGCTGTAATTTTGGTCTGCACCGGAGGAGGCTAGAGACAGGCCAGGGATCCCCACAAAGGGAGGCAAAGAGAGATGATGAGCTTTGAGCAAAATGTGAGTGAAAGATTTAAGATTTGGACTAATTAAGTTGCCCTGCTGAGATACAAAGGTGAACGAGGGAGATTAAGGGGAAAAAAAAAAGAAAATTAGAAAGAATATCAGAACAGCTAAGACTTTAAAAGAAAATAATTTAAACATAATTAATATGCTATGTTCAGAAGAGACGTTATTCAAACATTATGTTAAAAGATACTTCAAGTTGGACTTTTAAAAATTAGCTGATTTACACAGCAAATTTGACAAAGTTATTCTGTGAGAAAACAATACAAAGAACACAGAAACTGTTTCAGAAATAAGTTAACCAAATTAAACAGATGGTTATTTGAAGTACAAAAATTAATAATTTGTGAAAACAATAATAATATCCTTATCCTGAGAATAGAAAATACAAGACTAAACATTTGTTTTTGTAATATTCATAAAATGTTGACATCAGAAGAAAACAAAAAGAATAACACACATTTGTTGTTTTCCACTTACTGAGGATTTGGTTGTGGATGTGAAAAGGCCAGTCAGGAAACCAAAACATCCGTCTCTCAATATTACCCAGCTCATTCTGCGGGATCCTGGAGCATTCCCAGGCTAGACGATACTTTCAGTGCCTCTGGTGAGTTTTGGGTTTCCTCCAATGGGATGTGCCCAGAAAACCTCCAAAGAGAGGCACTTAGGAGGAATGATCATCATATGTCCCAACAACCTTAAATGACTCCTTTCGACACACAACTGTCACTATCAACTGTAGTGATGGTTGTGTCCTAGACGTAAAATAGAGAAATTTGTAAACCAAATTAGCAACTAACAAAGACACAAGAGGCAAGAAAAACAATAAAACGAAGAAGCGTAACTTTTAAATCAAAATGTTACAAATGCATGAGGTCAAAAGATTGGAATTCCAATTAGAGATGCCAGAGGAAAGCTACAGTAAGAAGAACAAAAAGAAAACACAATAATCACTGCACAAATGTCTAAAAGATGGTAGAACCAAATTAAATAACCCTGAAAAATCTGATTGAAATATTTTGTCAGGTGGAAGTATTGAATGGCTGTTGTAAGTTTAAAAGGTCTTGATTAATGCCCAGTAGAGGTGGAGTCATGGAATAATGAGTAACATTAACATTTAAGAAAAACAGGTCCACATGAATTACCTCTGACTGAGGTGTTTATTTAGCTCTGCAAAAGCTAAATAATAAAAAAATATATATATGTATACATAAGAATATTTAAGAGCCATTCTGCCTGACTAATTCATATAATTTTTTAGGGAACATAATTTGAATCCTCTCCTCCTCAGTCCGTTTCAGCATCTTTTCCAGGTTATCTCTCTGAATCTAAACATGAACTTTGCCTTGAGCTCCTGGTTTCTCTCTCAAGTTATTGAAAAATAATGGTGACTGGTGTAAAGAGTATTTGCTTCAATACTGGAGAAATGTTAAGATGATTTATTGTATTTTAGAGTAAACACGTCAGGAGAGTGTTACAAGACTTTAAACTGCTAAGAAGAAATGTTGGTGATTTTGTTCAAATTACACAATAAAACACAGTAAGCCTTGAAATGAAAATCTAATCCAAAAATATCCCTAAGGACGTCAATTTTTCCATCTGTGCCTCTGAAGCAACAATCGATAGTTTCTTATCCTTGTTGAATATTAGGCAAAATGTTGAAGACAATAAAACTGTAGCGATAAAACTGATCTCTTGGGAGTTTGTGCAACAAGCACACAGATAGTAGAGACAATATTGCTAAAATATAATTCAACTGTTGTGAGATTTATGTGAAGGAAACCTTAGAAAGGTTAGAAAGTCAACTGGCAGACTGATTTAACAAGTCGGGAGAGATTTTGGTATGTCGGGCTTGAGTTTTATTGTAACGACAATACCTGTAAATTTGACAAATAACAGCAATCCCATATTTAGCACAAAAAAGTAAGAATATTTGTGTTTGGCCCAATATTTCTTTTTTGGAACCTCTTTTCTTGGCAATAAACCTTATTCTGTTGGAAAGTATGTTTATTTAGCCTTAAATTGTGCCGCATGTAGTGGAACAGATATAACAACCTGCCTGAAGTCCTGACCTTAACTCCATTGAACACTTGTGGGTTTGATTTTGGTCTGCTATTTGTGCCCGAATAACCAACAGAACCACACTTGCTGACTTGCAACCAATGCTAATCCAACAGCAGAATGTGACCAAACGTGTAATCAATGTGAGGAAGAGATGCCAGGCTGTTGTTGTTTTGTACAGTTCTTCTGTGCACAGCAGAGATCCCTTTTTGTGAAACTAGTACATTTTTAAACTGTCCCTATGTCTTGTTTTTTCAAACTTCAACATTCAAGTCAAGTACATGACGACAAACAAGAGTCGGAAACAAAGACTGTTTTGCATGAGCTGAAGGAATTTGGCTACTTACTCATGGGCTTAACCTACATTCTCAACTGTGCTGTTTATCTCACAAAGACCTTTTCCATGCAAATTTGATGCGATTTAAATTCAAATAAACGATGTACTGAGAAGAAATATTATTGAAAGGTGTCAAAAGCACATATTTCCTTATTTTGGTGCCAATTTTAGCCTTGCGGTTGGTTGAGTTGTACTGTTTAGCAAGTAAATGTTTTTTTTTTTTTTTTTGGCAATTCCATTTTTTCTACAAAGCAATTAAATTCAAGAAAATGAAACCTAAGGCCTAATATTAGAAGAAAAAAAAATCAATGATGCAAATGAGACTGGAAGGATGGAAGGTGGATAAGAAACATGGATTTGAACACAGTACATTTAACCCTTCCACTGCCTTAGAGTAACATCAAGGAGGTGTGTGGCAAATGTCAATCACAGTCAGGCTGCGGGGAAACACAAAAAAAATTGTAAAAGCGCACAGGTGCTAGAACAGGAGTGTAAAGTTCACAAAAACATGAAACTGCTTGGGAGACCAGTGAGGGATTTATGATGTTCATACTTGTTTTAATTTAAATTCCAAATGCCATATGTAACCCCTTTTAAAATTAATCTTTCATAAATCTCAAACTGTTTTCACATAAAAATAAAGTTCAGATGTTACCAGTCTAAGTATCGTGGACTTTGTGCTAGAGATGATTTAACATAGCACAGACTCCTAAAAACATGAAAAGCCCTTTTTGTTAAGTTCTGTTAAAAAGCTATGAAGCAGTTGCAAACTTAAACATCATTAGTGGTCCTTATTGGTCAAATTTGAAAACAGGACAGAAAAACATTCTATATTTTCAGAAGTTTTTCCAAACTTGTTCCATTGCTTTTTTTTTTTTTTTTTTTTTTTTAAACATTTTTTTAAAAATAACTTTTTTTTTAATTTGTTAATTAGAGAATACAAA
>NW_015114461.1:39208-44159 GCF_001443285.1 Poecilia latipinna | reverse complement strand
TTTAAAATTTTTTCCAAATTTTTTCCTTTTTTTTTTTTTTTTTTTTTTTTTTGTCATCATTTTTCAAATAACCACGTTTTGTCACTATGGCAATCAAGAAATATAGAAGAAGTGTATTTTTATGATTTCTCACAATCCCCATGTAATGAACAGAATGAACACAACGGCACATATTAGATTGGTCTTTTTATCCACATGAGCTATAAGCGTCTTTTTAGTCAGCTCACATTCTTCTTATTCATGTGCATCGGAGGATTTTTTTTGTTGTTTTAACCAAAGAACTGATGCAACACTTAAACTGCATCAAAAACAGAAAAGCTTTTTCCCTAAAATTTCGTAAGGCTCTTTACATGTAATTGTATGTTGAGAAACAAAAGGAAACAAAGACAAAGTGATGACAGACACGAAGAAAAAAATGAGACATGGTGGAGATGGGATTTGATGTTAAAATAAGCAGTGGGCTGTGCTGTATTATGCTCTAAGGTCTTGTTCTGTATGATTGCCAGCTGTGAACAAAGAAGCACTGTTGCAGTCCACAATGACGGTAATGATAGGCTGGCAGTGAGCAACACCTACCCTCTTATTAAAACCTGCACATCCTTTTTCGTGTGGTCTTAACGTGACGCTCGTATAGGTACATGTGCTCACTCTGCAAATGCACATGCAGTTTGAGCTCACTTATATCCTGCTTCAGCAAGATGAATCCCTGAGCCTCATTAAGCTTCTCTAAACACGAGTGCAATAAAACTCTAATAAGGAACAAGGCTGGTAAAGGTTAATAACCACCCTTATTAATATTGGATTAAAATGCTGTAATGAAATCACAGAGCTGTGATCAATACACTGCTACATGTTGTATATCAGAAGAAATATGCATTGAAATCGGATCTGTCCATGCATCTGTTCTCAACTGAGCTGTTCAATGATTTCTTTTTTCATTCAGAAAGTAAATGTTACTGTAAAGATTGGGTGGATTTTTCCCCCCCAAGATTACTTGGTGTACGTAAGACATGATTAAATTTTGGATAGAGGGAGAACTATCCTGGGCGTCACAACCCTGGGCGGATGTGGGTGTTTTATAATACCCACGCTTTTTTCCTCGTGAGATAGTCTAACACACTCACTTTTTCTGCAGTTTTGCTCAGAAACTGCACTTTGACACCGAACTGAGCACACAATGAGATTGATGTGAGCCTATATATATATATATATATATATATATATATATATATATCTGTATTATTTGTAGTGTGTGCATTTCAACCTCATAAACTCGTTCAATAGCGTCCTGCCGCAGTTTTGACTAACTCTTGTCCCACCTGCTCTTTGTTCACACTTGGTTCTGTCTCTGTACTCGCAACTTAAGTGTAGGTGTACGCTTAGGCTATGTTTGAGGCCAGCACTGAGACAGTGTTAGGCATAATATAGCAGAACTAAGCAAATTTACACAAAAATCTCAAAACTCATACAGAAATATATAAAAATGGAACCCTAAATTGATATATGCAGTTTATCAGGAAAAATGTTGATTTGGGTATTAGTTACATTTAACATAGATTGTAGTTGTGTATGTGGTGCATTTTTGGTTAAAATGTGTTTTTCCTTCATTTAGTGATGTCACATCAAGTCGACTATTAAGAAATTTAACTGAAGTAAGAGCTGTGATACTTCATAGTAATGTTATCTAAGTAAAAATGTAAAAAACTGGAGTCGTACAACTACTTCTACTTTTTTGTTTTTCTTTTTTTCAAAAGGTTACTCAAGTAACTGAGTAGAAGGAGTTAGCTACTACCCACTTCTGATTGTAACTAATAAGGAGCCAGACAAGATTGGCTGTAAATTTTACCTTCTTAAATATAAGAGACAAGACTTTGTTTTAGCTTATGAAGACATCTTACCCGCAGTACAAAAGGTTGGAGGGGAGTTCGAATTGAATGTCTGGCCAGTCAAGTCTATTTTTAACTGCTGTGCAGGATTCTGCTTACAAAAGCTTTGCTGTGTCATGGTTTTTTCATTGGCAGCCACTATGCCCAATCTCTACAGAGAGGAAGTAGGAAGCATAGCAATTAGCTCCCACAAAGAGGGATAAGCACTGATGCAGTTACAGAGATAACATCATAGTTTAAATCCAAATCCCAGTTAGAGTTCACAAAGAATAAAGCTTATTATTTTTAACACGATCAGAAAGTACTAGAAACAACTAACTAGCTAACAACCTAATGGCTGTTTTGGACAAATTTCACAATGCCAGTTGCTGAATCATGTGCTAAAACTTACCTGGATAAGGTAAGTGACTATCCTTTGTAAGAAGAGAGAAATAAAAATAAACATATTAAAATATTAAAAATTAAATATTAAAATATTAACATTTTGTTTAAAGGTACATTATTATGTATTTTTAAGGCACAAAGTGTCATTTTATAGCAGATTTTATAAAAATGGTGCTTATACCAAACATAACTTAAAAATAAATTTGACTTTGCAATTTGAAATCTTGAAATTGTGCCTCTGTCTCTTTAAGAAATGCGGACACTCCGCCTTCAGCGCGTCATCACATCAGCCTTTCTCCATCAAGCCTCTAATAATGATTTTACCAGCGTTGCACTGACAAGTAGTTGGTATGACGAGCTCAGCGGAGGTGCACTTTCACCAGGTGTTGACTAACTGCTGCTGCTGCTTGTCTGGAGGACCTGAGTGGGGAAGGCAGCTCCATGGAGGAGATGTATGCAAGATGGTGCTCAGTGAGAGCAAGTGTTTATGCAACCCCAAATGGTTGCCATGGGAGATTCAAAGATTTCTCAAAAATGCATGAAAGAATCAAAGCAACATTCCAGGTATGTTTTTTTTTTCTTTTTTTATGTGGGAATAACATGATATAAAGCTCAAGTAAGTAAATTACACACAGTACAGCCCGTTTAAAACAACTTAGTCCGTAATATCACAATGTCTGGAGGAAAATAAAGAAATTTCACATGTGTTATTGCCCTCCAGTATTGTTTTAATCCTAAATGCAAAGAGAGGGCTCCTTATCAGATTAAGACTCAACAGTATAACTGAACTGCAACTATACATTTTTTAAAGACCATCATGTCAAACTCTAATAGACAAACAGTTGCTCCTTTCACCCAGAAATGGAGTTAAAAAAACTGCAAACAAAGCATTCCTGTTCTGGTTGTTGGCCCTAGGCCTTTAAAATCAATCAAACATGTACAAGAATGGCCTAAATTATCCTTGTCTGTCCTCTACTGCAGGCAGGAGCAACTATAGCTTGGTTAACAAAGAGTTAAAATGATCATGATTCTTGTTTTCTTTTACAGTACCATATATTTGCATCAATTCAAACTGTCATTGGAACTTAACATGCAATGATTCTTGTATATCTTACAGAAGTAAGGATATAATTGCCTCTTATATAAGTCTACTTATGAGAATTATGAAGGTCAGCTCTTTATCAGAGTTCAGATAAGTAAGGAACAGAGTGGAGGAAAGGCGCTGGAAAGCAGGCAGGATCATATCAACATACAGAGCAGAAAGCCTGCAGCTCCCCTTCCCCAAGAAAGTTTTCAAACCCAACACGTTTTCCACATCAGAGGGCAGGGATGCCAGGCAATGCAGCAAGGACTGACCAATCCAGAAATAATGCAGAAAAAACTGACTAATCAGCAAACATCAGTGGAGAATGGGCAGAACAGAGAGATGACCCTGGCTGCTTGGAAAGGAATAAAAGAGGAGCTCCTCAGAGCGGAGGTGTGTAATTAAATGGCATGACAGGATTTTTTTAGTGGTTTAGAAAGTGTTTTGTTTTTTTTTACTGTGGTGTAGCCTGATACTGACGACCAGTGCTTCACTACTGATGATAAATTAATTGTTAAGCAAAGCACTGTTCTAATTTGTGTTTTTAAATAACACGCTTGCATGTTAAGAAATTAGTGTACTTGCAACTGCTTGAGAGTTCAGAACAACCTGTTCTTCTTTCCTGTCTCGGGAATTAAACTCTGTTACAAAGTGCATTCCCTCCTCTGAGGGCGTCAACCTTGACCTCCCATTCCATCTAAGAAGTCATTACCAACAGAACAGCAAGGTGCAATGAAGACCTCAGTGGCTCTCAGAGTGCTAATGATCCCACAAGAGGTTAAATGCTTGGAACCCCCCACCAGCTACGCCCCCACCAGCCATGCCAGATACCCTTCACATTCTCACTCACTCTGCAGTGGCAGTTATTGGAGAAAATTGTAGAATGGTGTGAAAACAAGGTATGGCTATTCTGGGTTACAAGAAGCAGCACTCTTTCTGGTGCAGTAGTATTTAGTAGAGCTTAGGCTATATTTAATAGTTATTATCTTGTCTTTTTACTCTAGTAGACCTACAGTGTCCATTTTGAAATGATCACGGACAAAAACCCAAATGAACTTCAAAAAGAACGTGAATTGTTAAGGAACACTGCAAAGCGGTTCCACATCTGGAATCCGTCATAGAGCTACAAACTTCTGAACGGAGTAGTTGTTCTTCCTCTTTGTGCGCATATCACCACTGGCTGGATTGGGGATGAAATACATGAACATCTTGATATGACTTCCCATGTATCTTCGAAGAAACATTTAATCCACAGTATAACACAGTATTTAAGATATTTGTTTACCCAGTGACTGTACCACAAATATGAAAATAAGATTAACTGTCTGACCCTGAGTGTCTGAATTCTGCAAAAAAAAAAAGATTATCCAAGAAGAGATGGGTTGTCTGTAATAACATCAACAAAGCTTTATTTTTATTATTATTCTTACAGCTTGAAAAAAATGGCACTGATATCACTGCCTTTAATTTAAAAAACTACATAAAAATGACAATGCGTATCTTTTTTTTTTTTTTTTTTTTTTTTTTTTTTTGTCCCCCCCAAAATTTTTTTCTGGCCGGGTCTTCCCCACCTTAAAAAATTTTTCTGGTTCTTTTT
>NW_015114461.1:0-36120 GCF_001443285.1 Poecilia latipinna | reverse complement strand
TTAAAAAAAAGGCCCCTAAATCCCCGCCTTTTATTTAAAAAAAACAAAAAAAAAAAAAAAGCGTTTTTTTTTTTTTTTTTTTTTTTTTTTTTTTTAATTGTGCCACCCCAAAATTTTTACTGGCCAGGTCTGTCCAACCGTATAAACATTTACTGCTGCGTCTTTACTGTCCTTGGGCATTCTGGATTCCATTTTGATGACATTACCAAGAGTCGTCTCACAGTAAGAAGTTATGTCTGGAGCAAACACATTTGCTGATGCTGAAACTGTGCTTGGCCAGAGGAGACCCAGAGCTGTTGGTAATTCAGACTTCATCTAAATAAATTACTTGAGCATCAATTGTCAAGTAATGCAAGCTTGCTCCGTTTTATCCGTTTTCCTTTAATCTCCTCTCATGCATAAAATATATCCACGTAGTTCTTATAACCATAATACTTTATATTTTTTAAATATTAGGATTTAAGTGTAAGGTGTAATTTTCATCACACTGAAAAGGCATTTATCTCAAGGTAATTGGTGATTCAGTTCTAAGTTGTGTAGCTCTAAGCTATGCCTCATGTTATGGATTCAAATTAGAGTCAACTGGAGTTTAAGCTTGTATATTAATGCTCACAAATGGTCCCAGAATTGCCGAGGCGAGTTCTGGTGCGATTAAGATTTATTCTTCTTTAAGAATGTACATGCCTAAGATATTGAGGCCAGAGAAAAAAATGCATAATACAGTTGGTGTGAACAGAAAATATTGGGAGAGTAAATTAAATGTGTGATATTCCACAAAACACACAAAAAAATAGAACTGCCATGTGAACATTTTATCACAGAGACCAATTATAAAAGTGTGCATGAAACTCAAAGAAAAAAAGTACGCTCACTGTGTGCGACTGTGTTAATTCTGACCTTGCAGTCAGCATTTTAAAATTCAAAAAGTTTTATGTCATAAAAACAGAAGATATTAACCAGATTTTTTTTTTCTTCTTATTTCATCTGAAAAAGATAACACTTTAAAACTTCATCCTGGCTTTAGCCCTTGCCATTTGGTGGGTTACTATAATGATATAAAAATTAAAAACTCAAATAGGCTGTAGACACAATACTTGTGCTAACAAAGAATCGTGATTCTTCTAATAATTTTCTCAGTTTGCCAAGCTTCTACTCCGATGAACAAGAAATGCAATAAATGGCAGAATCATCCTCTGTGCCACTGCCTTCATCTTCCTACTGTGTTGACAGCTGTTACTGTAACACTCACAGGTTCTGTCTGCTACTAAATGTAAGGTACCTTTTTTCTATTTAATTTTGTTTGCAACATGTCTTTTAACAGGAAAATGATTTGCCGCACGTTTTTGTAAATTTGTTTGGATTAGTTCATTACTTTGAAATATATTTTATAAACCTGTCAGTTTTACTATAAATCATATGTTGTTGTTTTGTGTTTGAACGTGTAGGTAATAAAATATAAACTGGCTCTGTTAAATACAGATAGGATGCTGCAGTAAAGAGTCATAGGAAACAACCTGCGTCTAGGTTTCACTGTATCAGATCTAATAATTTTCTCAGAGTTTTATGTGCTGATAATTAAGATTATTTTTTTCATCAAGTTGTTTAATGAGTGCAATGATTTATTACAGATCCTGTGGTTATTTTTGTTCTATTCTACTTATGATTAGCCCTAAATAGACCTCTGTTCTCTCAGGTTTAGGGCAAAAACTTACCGGTGAATAAATCAGGTACATTTTGTTAACTTGTGAACCCACCTTTGCCTTCAGAACTGACTTAATTCTTAGTGGTGTAGATTCAGGTTGTCTAAAACATTCCTTTGAGATTATGATCCATATTAACATAACATAATTTTTGTTAATGCACGTCCATTTAGCAAATCTTCCATTTGGGGGTACACTGTGGTCATAAAGGGTTTTATATATTGTGATCAACCCTGAGGTAGACACTCTGATTTACATTAAATATGTAAGTTCTGAGGTGTTGTGTGCTCAAAAGATTTTACTCGACAGACCTTCCTTTATAAGGAGTAGATATTGAATTCTGGTTTGTACTTTTCGTTTACTTGAACCGGTCTGCCAACCACTGACCTCTGATGTCAACAAGGCATTTTGACCTGCTCAACCGCTGAGCTTTAAAAAGCCAAGAGGTTGTTGTGTGGGAAAATCCAAGTAGATTGGTAGTTTTCTGAATTATTCAGTCCAGTTTTCTGGCAGTAACAACCGTATTAATTTAAAAGTGAATTTAATGAATCTTCTCCGGTCTGATCCTGGTTTGAACGTCAACAAGTTGTTTTCACCAAGACATAAGGCCAAAATGCAGCGAGTTAGCTGATTTGCTGTTAGTGCTAACAGTCAGTGGAACATGTACTGTATGTCTAATGAAGTGACCTCTAACTGCATACATGGTAGTTTGAGTAATCATGTTTGGAAGTGGGCAATCACCAGGAATTGCATTAAAGATGTTCTATTTAGTTTTAAGAAAAGATAAAAAAAAAATATTACTATGACAGACTGAATTATCTTTCTTTTATTCCCATTGGTGAACATAAACCAATCATGTCAACAGAGAGCAAATGGAAAAGGTAAAAAAAAGGGATGAAAGTTTTCAAGTTCATTGTTTGACCTTCCCTTAAAAGTGCTCTGTAGTTAATGAGTCATTATAACGAGGTCCATGTTAAGCTTGCCAAGGGTTCCTGCTTCTCAATGATTGCAGTTACACATAAAACATGCTTTTTATTAGTTCTGATAAAGCGTCAAATGATCAAAACATTATATGGATCAACCAGGAGTGCAAAGCTTGATAACTGACATGATACATTCGCTTTTGAATGGACTGTTACAGCTTGTGTGCTCCTGCAAGAATCCAGCTGGTTTTCAAGATAACTACTCTTCTTTTTGTGCTTGTGATTCACGTTCCTTTTCATTTAAGTGTAAGAAAATTGCCTCATACACAACTTTGTCATAAAATATGCACACAGCTCTGTTTCATAAAAAATACCAGGTGTAAGAGCAGAGCAAAGTGAACTTGTGAAGACCCTTTCTGAATATGCTAATTTCCAGACTTTTAACCCAAGCTCAAAGCGTGTTTTTGTGAGCTTCTGTCAATTACTGTGCGGCTCATTTTATTTCCACCTATTTCTGTTGGTGTGTAGAAAAGATGTAAGGTTCCCCCCTTTTCATGCTTGTGCCAGGGAAAGGTAGGGGGAAAAAAATAATGGCATTTATTTTTGCTCGATTTGAAAAACAACTTCTAGAGACTTGCAAATTGCTTGTGCTTGGTAATTCACCACATTAAAAGAAAAAGTCCTAATTGGCTTCTATGTATTTGCTGTGTCATTGTTCTTTTATTGGACCCCCCCTTAACTCCCCCCACATTTAACACCCACCCTCTGCCTCCTATCAGTTAACGTCATTCTGAACAGGTTTATATAAGAGTGTATCCCCAAAGTGTGTTCATTTCCATTCTCACATGTTCTAATGTCAAACATGCAAACTTGAGTAGCCACTTTTTACACCGTCCATAGCTCCTTCTTTAAACAAAATTAGATTTTATCCCTGACAGTGCTTTGTCCTGATCAACAGAAAATGTTGACGACACTAGCTGACTCAGCCCAAAGGTAGAAATCTTTATTGAGCTAATTATGTCCTTCACTGTCTGTTAAAGACTTTTATCTCTCGCACATCTCTGTACCCATCTGATCTAAACTTATCTGCAGGGTCCATCTCAAGGTGATTGCTGAGATAATCTTTGCCACGGAGTTTAAAGGAACGCGATTGTCTGAGTAAGCAGGAAGGGTGTCTTCTTTCCCTTCAGTCAAACCTGTCAAAAGTCAGACAGTTGTGTTGCTGCTGTTGGGAGGTTTTTGTATATGGGTGTTTGCAAATCTGCTTGTATTGTTGCCATCTGTCGAGGGAACTTTCAATTGGTACAAAATGGCATTTTGTAACTGCAGGCCATCACACAACAAACAAAACAGACACAAACGGAGATGCACACAATGAAGCTAAACAGAGGCACCATTGGCTTGTTGAAATCCCAGTCGATTGGCTTTGTAACAGAATAAACATTTTTTTATTCAGCGCCACATGCAGCTGTGTTTGAGTTGGTTTTATAGTGTGCACACACTTTTTTTGTTAACATTGAATTTTTTTACATTGAGAACACCTCAGGGAGCCAGATGTCTCTTATAAGCATTTGCAAACATTTCCCCAAAAAGCAAGTACAACGATCAAATTGATGAGGCAATTTGACTGCGTGTTGACACTGCAATGAGTTTCTATTTCAGAGAGCTCAGCACAAGAGGCAAGCTGACAAGTGGTGGAAAGGATGTGTGGAAGCCAAGGTAAAGATACCCCTGGCTTCTCTGGAGGCCAACAATCTGGCAGGACTGGCACACAAAGTCTGCTCACTAATAACACAAATCAAGTTAGCATCTTATATTTAAGAAGTAATGGAGTTCTGGAAACTCAATCACAGTTTCCACACCAAACTTTTAGGCCGCTAATAGCCTTCTGCTAGCAGAAGGCACCCAAACGGATGAAGCAGTACAAGGTCAGAGGTATGTAGGGGTTAGCTTAGTTGGGTTTTCAACTGTTGCAAGGGTGTTTGCTATTTCCAAACATCTCTGCTTTGGTTTCATTTGTACAAAGAAGATTGCTCCAAAGGTCTTGCAGTTAATTCAGATGTTACATTTGAAACTTAGGTTGGACTACCTTTCACTTTTTTTCCTGACAATCCAAAACTGTTCAGTCATGGACTTTAACCCTTGAGAGGACTGAGGCAAATGTGGAGGAATGTGGCAAATGATACAAGTTTTACATGTGTGGGGTCGGTTGGACCCCATTTGTAAACACAAGGGTTAAAGGGTAACGCGGTTACCGAGGTTTAAAGTTTAACTTAGAGCTATTAGACTTTTTTTTTCATTTCTGTGACATAATCCAATTATTTCCATGTATTCCATAGAGAATCTTTATAAACAAACGAAAAATAGAAAGTTAAACTTGAAGTCGAATATGAGTGGGGGGGATGTACTGGGTAGGTAGGTAGGTAAAACCCACTTTGAAGAATTTGTTTGGCTTTTAGCCTACTTTTAGCCATTAGAATTGTTATTACTCTACTTTACATATTATTTTAGACCTTTAACATGTGTGATATACTAAACTTAACAGGGTGAAGAGAAAACGATAACAGTGAATTAATATATTTTGCTTGGACTGAAATAAATAATCAAGTTCAGGCAAGGAGATCCAACATAATGAATTTGAGAGAACTAAAAAAAGACTAGCTTTTTGCAATTCCCCTATTGTTCTTTTGCTTTGAGGAAGAAAAGTCAAGGCTTTTAGATATTATTTATATATTCACATATCCACTAAACAAGTCAGTTTCTTCTTTATACTGAGTAACCAAAGACCTCCCAGATAAAAAAAATATATATATAGTATTTGAGACTTAATCCTTTCATTTCAAAATAAAAGCATCAACTGTAGATACAAGTTGCTAGGTTTAAAGGACTCTCTTTTATATGCAGAGCTCATGATAGTATATTTGGTTTAGCTGGGCAGACAAAGCCCCATGCTGACAAGTACCTTTAATCTCAAAAGACAGATTTAACTTTTACAAGAAATATTGTGCCTTAATACCATACAATCGAAACCCTCCAGCATTCTCTGTTAATTTATTCATACTTACTTTTTTAAGATTCTCCTGTTCAGTATATTTGACACATTCCAACAATATTTAAATATTTACAATCAAGAATTTTTTTTTTTTTTTTACCATATTGCAATTGTTTACTGTTCCTTTATTATACTCCTGTCACTTTATTGCACAGCCGCCTTGCATTTCAATGGCAAATAATGCTCTAGCACACTTACATATTCAGTATGAACATCAGCTAAGCCAAGCCGATGCAAATTTTACTGTATGCAGAATGCACTCAACTACATGAGTGCCACTGCTAACAGCATGAACACAACTGCTACTCAAAATTTGCAAAAATGACCCAATAATAAGCTTACTTTGCCTTACATGCTGATTAATTTGGTTAGAAAATATATGACCACTTAAACACTAAAGCATTGAAATTTCATTCAGTTGACCCGTTAGTATGAAAAAATGATGAAATAAGACTGACATCACAGCAGCAGCGTTGTCCAAGCCCATTTCAACACTGAACATCTGCCTTCCCAACACACACACACTGTTCAGAGTTAGAGCGTCTTAACGGAAGTGCACCTACTTCAAAGATCTGAAATGACTTGATGTTCCACAAAATGTACCTAATTTCCTAACCTTTTACATGTGTTTTTCAATATGCCAGCATACATGGCAAAACAGGAAACAGTCTGACAGCAGCTTTTGTGTAACTGTCATGTGAGAATCCCCATAACAAATCTGTCACAAAAAATATGCACCGAGGCTTTAAAGGCCCATCACTAAAATCAATGGTGGCAGGTTTTAGTTATGATCTCACATTTTCCCAAGATAGCAGCAGTTTCAAGTTGTAGAAATAGAAAATAGCAGTTGGAGCTGGTAGAGCAGCATACATCAATAGACAACCTATAACATCAACTATAGTAAGTTGCCCAAATACCTATTATATTCAAAGTGTGAAGGAAAAAAAAAAATCAGTGTGCAGAGGGAAGCAGCTTTATTATTCAGATCCAAAAAGAAGAAGAATTTCCACTGTTTTAGGTCTATTGACAACCCTAAATACATGCGTAGTCTTAAATGTCACCTTGTTTGAAACATTTAGGGATTAATTTTTCTGAGCCAGCACCTTTTCCACCGTTGCCTTCCGTTTGTCGTTTGTTCTACGCTCTGATACAACGTTTTCCCATGATAATATTCTCTCTGAGTTGGAGAATGTCGTGACAAATTCAAAGGACTTGGTTGCGTGGGAAGCCACGCTTGCATGCAGACGTTCTTTGCAGCAACATCTAGTATTTCACTACCAGATAACAGATCAAAGGTAATTTCAGAGCAGTTCCTTTGCAAAAAAAAAAAAAAAAAAAACTTTCAAAATGGAACTCATAATGTAGTGATATTTCAATACCCTGAAAAATGTGGTTATTAGCGGTGTTGCTACAGAAACGGCTATTTGCTGTCATAATTTGCCTTTCATCATTAACACCACTTGTCAAAATGTCTAAATTAGTTAGAGATGTAGTTTTGATTGACCAGAGAAAATTACTCTTCACTTGAGAAGAGATAATGCTTTATTATGGCATTATTGACCTCCTGCAACTTTGCATTTCTGCTCATGGCTGAAAAATATATCAGATTTGCTTGTTGGCCTATAGCTTGTTGTTTTCATAATCCCCCACAGTCACTGTTCCTCAATGTCTTTCCTCTCATTTGAAAGATTGTGGGTTTATTTGTGCAGCTTTCTTTGTGGGAGTTTTATTCAGCTGCTTGTGTCGTGCCATAGCTACATTATCTTCATAATAGAGTTTGATAGTGCTGCAAGTCAAACAAATTGTTTGGGAACAGCTTGTCTCTAACAGTCTGTTGTGCCTCGGTGTTTTAGATCGCACTGTGTTAAAATCTATCGGCTGTTCAGGAGGTGATTATGTACCTAATGACGTTATCAAACTTCTAAATTCATTCCTAATTTGTTTCAATCCAAGAAGCATTGAAAGTATTTACTCAAAACAAGTGGAACAAGATTACCTAAGAAAAGTGTTAAGCAAAAATGTGATTATTAGGCTAAATGTGTCTTGCTAATGTTTTAATTTGATACTAACTGGGTTAAGAAGGCACAGGCATCCAAATAAGGAGTCCATGTTTTGGCAGATTGACAGCTGGCTGCGCTAATTTAAAATATTGCACGGTTACACTTACCGCTTATTAATCCCTAAAGAAGGCTGATGTCCAGAAGCATGCAGTTACTGAACGTGAACAAAGATACAGCTGTTCAACCTTCAGCTGTTGTGGTTGAATTCGCAGCTAACGATGTGGTTGATGTGTAGATCATGGGTGAGCGTGTTGTAAAATCAATGATGCTTTGTCCACTGCATCTTTCCTGTAACTTTACTTGAATGCTTCTGTTGTAAAATTAATGATACGGCACTCTAGATATTGACCAGATATGCTTCAACAAATTATAAGGGTTTCAGATCAACAGAATTTATTACATTTGTTTTGGGCTTCGTGTAAGTACGTTTATATATTTGCCTTGATAAAGCACTTGCCAATTATCTTGTATGTAGGGGTGTAACTATACACACACAATACAGTATGTTGTGTTCTCAAAAATAAGATGTGTGATTTTATTAATATTTTCTGGAAAAACAAAATTCTTAACCTCTCATGCTGTTTTCACTATGATAAACTGCATTTTTAAAAAAATTGTAGTCTACATCCATATTCCAATTAAGAATTGACCGCTAGTACATGTATTAGATATTCTTCTGATTATCTATGTCTAAAGTTGTCCTCCTGCCAAAAACTATATTATATTATATTATATTATATTATATTATATTATATTATATTATATTATATTATATGTGCATCTTATTTGTGTTTTCACAAATAGAATACATGTTTCATAAAATCTAATGTTAATGTTAATTTGTGTTTTAAAAAATGTTCAGTGGAGAGAGTATTGTGCAATGAGTGGCACTCACAGCATTGGCCTATTTATCTTTAAAGGGGGAAAACGTTTGGTACTAAAGGAGCCACAACATTTTCCTTTAAGGACAAGAGCTTGGAGGGAAAATATGTTTCTGCTGCCACTTCATCACTAAGTTGCCACATTTGATGAAATGTTTTGTTTTAGGTAATTTTCTAATGCACTTCAAAATGACAATGCTGGTCAAAACCGGAGCAAAAATGAGAACTTTAATGTCTGAATATGGCTTGAATACCAATTTTTACTTGTTTTATTCAGGTTGTGTTTGACTGGGCTATTTACTGAAAACTTTTCAATCCATAGTGTTTTTAAGTCTGTGCTATTGGTCACAGTTGGGTTTTTCTGTTGTTTTCATCCGACTTGAAAAAAATCACATGTAAATTTTCACTATTTTAATTCAAATTTAAGATGTGCGCTTTGCTATCACTACTTCTAATAATATGGCCTACATTTCCAAACACAGTTGAAAAAGAAAAGTTGTAAAAATTATGATCTTTAAATTTGTGTGCTCAGTTTTCTTCTGAGATTGATTGAAAGATATGATAAGCTACATTTTCGAATTTTTTTAAACCTGTTAGAACAAGAGAATTTATTCACAATTTGTATGAAACAAAAGGACAATTTCAAAACAAAGTGTCAGATTTTCCCTGCAAAGAAGAAATCCAGAGTTTGAACGCAGCGATAGCAAACTGAAAGATCTGAAACAGGGTTAATTGGTGAATTGAATCCCCTGCAGGTCGCAGGTGGTTTTGAGCAACTATTACATTTTCTGTTACAAAATGAAGAGTCAAGTAAGTGCTTGAAATCTATAAAAACATAATGTCATTTGACTGAACCATAAGACCTGTCAGAAACAGATGTGTTGGAAGTACTATATGTGCGCTATCAGAAACTCTACACAAATAGACATAACCTCTGCTCAAGGTAAAGAAGCTTTGAAATTTACAGTGCTGTGTGAGTCAGGCTTTTAAGTGAACAGCGAAGCTGAATCAGCCTCAAAGATCTGATCGAGGCTCCACTTCAGTCTCTAAACTGTTGCTGAAAGTTGCTTTGCAGCCTATTTTAAAACTGGAGATGGAATATTATGCAGTACAAGACACAATTGTTCAAATGGTATCTATCATCCACAGAGAGGCATATTTTTTTTATCTAGTTAGGAGCAAAAAAAAAAAAAAAAAGAACAGTAATTCTCATAATTTATAGCTACGGAGGATAAGGCAATAAAATTGCTACCATTAAATGAGGTTTTTAGAGATGAAATTAGTTTTCATGCAATTATGAGTCTCCACTAATTCTTGACACACTGGCACAAAGCATGGAGAGGAGGAGGTGGAGTGCATCAGCGCAGGGGCACATTCACACACACGCCCACGCACGCATACACCTCTGTGTACACACACACACACATACACGCTCGCGCGCGCACGTTTGAACACCCTTCTGCAGGCATGATTGAGTGTCGACGGTCTTGTTAGTACCTTGTCGTCACAGGAGAATGTAGTTAATTAAAAGTGCATGTGATGTTTATTAAGTTTGCTAGCAAGACATCCGCCCACACTTTCTCAATTCTTTTTTTTTTCCTTAACTTCATTAGCTGTAGCCAACACGTACTGCTCCACAAACTCACTGTGGATGATTGCTTTTTCACAAGCTTTGTGTCAGCAGACTTTTGCACAACCTTAAAAAGGGAAGAATTTGATGTGATTCTAAATAATCATATTCTCATTTTAGTAGTTAAAATCCATGCCGTGTGCGTCCATGTGTGTTTGCGGGCGCTTGGGTGTGTGCGTCTCGTGTGCACGAGAGTAAAAGGTCCTTTGATTGAGGATGTCAAAGGTGGCTGCCCACGCAGCAATTAGAGGTGCCAGGAGAGTGAATGAATGTAGTGTAATTGTGGTTTTAGTGAAGGAGTTTTTAATAGAGGTGCAGTGACAGATGGCGTGCATTCATTACGACACGATAGTTTAACACATCTGATGGCGACGCTTCTTTCCATCTATTCCTCTAAATCCAGCTTTTTCGTCACTTCTTGGTTTCTCCAGAGTGAAAATCCAACAGTCAAAGAATTCAGGAACTAGGCAAAACCTACTCCACTATTTATCGGACATGTTTCTTTTTTTCTCCCCAATGACTAGGGACAAAATTATTAAATATGCTGGTATGGCGCTTTTTTTTTTTTCGCTGAGAAAAACTCAAGCCTACTTCAGTGTGAGAATTGGTGAATGCGTTTACTGCTTTGGAGGGGAATATCTTTCTCAAAAGAGAAAGTTCTGCTGCAGTCCAGACCTTTAAGACCTAGCTGAAGGAGTTGAAATATTAAAACTGCATCTTATCATCGGAACTCCTGAAATATATGATATTTCGTCCCTTTCCCACCAGCCCAGCCACCCCCATGCTCCAGTTTCTTTTCAGAAGAGATTGAAAAGTCTCTTAGAGTCTTCCTTCTCATTTCTATGGCTGTCAGGGATCTCAATGGAGGAGGGAAAGAAAAGAGAGAGAGTATTGCTAAGAGGAGGGAATATAGATCAAACACTTTATAATGTAGTCCAATGAAACTAGGAACTCCAAACGCCATTACTGGCAATGACATGCTGCCAAATCACCATCAAAACCTTCTCCATCTGCTTTTGAGGAAATTGACTTCTTCTTCTTTTTTTTTTTCTTTTTTTTTAGACAGAAGAGGCTTTTGACAGTCGCAGGGTGTGGCTGAAAAAAAATCTGCTCAGATATATATATATATATATATATATATATATATATATATATATATATATATATATATATATATATATATAAATTCAGAATAGGGGGAGGAGGCTCTAGATAAGAGGAGAAGATGAGCAGTAATTGTGTCTGTTATAGCAGAGTTGAGAAAAGACAAGAGACGATGAGAGGGGAGAAGGCAGGGAGGAGAGATATTAAAGGCAAGCCATAGAGCTTTTAAAGGTCACCTGTGATATCTATGCAGCTGTATTAGTCTTTAACGGATACACGCAGATGTGTATATGAGCCAAGCCCAAAGATATATTTTTTTTGTTTGTTTCTTTTAATGCTTTGTGCCATCAAGTGTTCATATATGGTGACAAATCATTTGAATTTGTAATGTGCTGGAAATCTAGCGCTTACAGTGCCTTGTAAAAGTGTTCACACCTCTTGAATCTTTATCACATTTGTTGCGTTACAGCCTTGGACCTTAATGTATTTCATTGGCAGCTTTATGTGACAGACAGACACAATTTACCAAACTATTGGACTGGAATCAGAACACAATATATGATTTAGGACATTTTTGGTGGAAAACAATGGAAAAAGGCCAGATAACACAGAAAACTAGTCAGGGATACAGTACAGATGGAAATTTTAAAAAGCTTCTGAAACAATATCCCACGTTTTGACTGACATACCATGTATTTCAAGTGTCCACCAGTTTTTCTAAACAAAATGAGCTTATTTACATTTGCATATTTGTTGCAAATTTAATTAAAATAAAAAAGTAAAAAAAAAAGTCAAGCTTCCCAAAGTGTCAAGAAAACCCAAAGTGTCGATTGTGGGTCGTATCATATGGAGGTCTGCAATGGATTGTGGTGAATGTGATGATTTGCCACCATTCAGCGCTCTACTTCTGGTGGAAAATTACCACCAGAAAATTACTGACTGCAAAGTCAGTGGAGACTTTTTCTCCACTGGCTCAGACTAAATATTGAGTCAGAAGGGTTGCATACAAATGGACAAAACATGTTTCAGAATTTTTTGTACAATTTCACAAAAAAGCTCTAACACTTTCCTTGCACTCCGAGGCGGCACTTTGTATTGGACTGTCACATAAAATCCCAAAGAAATACCTATGAGTTTGTAGTTTTGATATGAAAAAATGTGAAAACGCCTTTAGCACGAAAAAAAAGCACAAATTTCGCTCTACATGGAAAGGAACAAAGGAAAATGAGCATCTGTCTCAGAGGTAGCAGCTGCCTCTGACCTATTTGTATCTCTCATCTCTATCAGCTTGTATCTCTTATACCTGGATGCATACGTGGCTAACCTGCTTTCACCTCTGTTTAGCTTTTTTTTTTATTTCCTGTGCATTCCGCTCTCCGTCTTTTACCAGTCCTTTCAATCAGATCACCCAGAGGACGTTTATCAGCATCTCTTTTCTCTTGCTCCTTATCTGTTCTCCCTCCCCGCCTTCTGGAAAGATCTCTCATCTTTTGCTACCATTTCCTTCATGTTCCGAGTCATCAGCATTCCTCCACCAATTTCATGTTGCCCTTTTCTAATTTGGTTCAAAGAAGGCCCACTATTCTCATTTATTAGCCGTCTTGCCTTTGTACTCTACCATCTTTTTTTTCCCTCCATTTCATTGCTCCTCAAACGTTTCCCTCCTACTGTCTGTTTCTATCTATTCCCTTTTAAATGTTAGTCTTCATTCAGTCGCCCTTCCTCCCCACTCTTCCCTATCCCGAGCTTTGCTATCCTTTTCAAACTTTAATCACAACACCGCTCATTTTCAGTTGACTTTATCCTCTGTCCTGATTCTCCCCTCCCTTTACTGCTTCTCTTTCACCTGCTGCTATACAGTCGGTGCAGCTGTCTGTGAGATAAGCCACCCCAGCGTAGAGCCATCAGGTTCCTGACAAGATACAGCTCGGTGTGTTTAGGCATGACCCACAGCCAGGCAGCCATTGAACCTGTCAGAGAGCCACTGGCAGCTGGGGGCACAAGATGGCTGCCAGGCAAACCATGCAGGAGTTAAAGGATCGAATGAAGCATAAATTGTTGTTTGGACTCGCTGGGGAGGTCTGACCTTGTCCAATTCGAGTAGGCTGTCAGGAGTTGTTGGTTAGATAAGTTTGACTAGGGGCCAAACACAGAAAGTCACTGACAGTAATCAGGCACCAACATTAGATCCATATCTGAGACCTTGCTCACTTATACACACCAACAACAACAAAAAAGAGAAAGAACATAAACTCCATTAAAGGATTTGACAGATCATGTCCCAGAACCACAGACATGACAAGGCTTGTCCACATGCAGAAAATGATTTGTGCATACCATTTCATATTCGAAGCCAACATCATTCTCAATGGGGGGGGGGAGGGACACGCCCACACATCTTATGTTTGCTCCTAAGTACCTTAGCAGCCCACCCACTCTGCATTGCGCGTTGATTCACAGAGGAGTCCCGATGGGCCCGATTGTGTTGCATTTGTCTTGTAGTTGGGCCTGTGGCTCTTACCAATTAGCAGAGCAGAAGACAGAGATTTAAAACAGGATGACAACAGAGTGGTTTTTCATGCTACAAGTCACACAGGCCCCACAAGCAAAGATCACAAGTAATCAGATCAGATTAATGTGCCAACACAGGCCAGATGACACATATACATCAACAACCTCTGCCTGTTAATTGGGACAAATGTTGATTGTTGCTTCTCAAGATTTCAGAGTGAAAGGTTTGAGAGTGGAAGCAGTTGAGCACATGTTTGAGGTGCTGAATGGACAAAAGTACAGGTCTTTTTGAGGCTCCAAATACATGTGTGAAGCAGTTTATGATGCACATAAATATGAATAACAGAAAACCAGTTTTTACGTTGATGTCAGCAATCTATGTCATTAGATTTAATTAATGCTTGTTGGATATAGTTGTGTTTTTGTCTAAAAAAAAAAAAAGAAACACAACTATATCCAAAAACACATCCATTATCAATAAACCTAACTTAAGCATTCTTCAAATGTTTTCTTTTTTTAGTTGATTTAAGTTTTGAGGAACTTAAATTATTCTTGACTCTCTGTTTCCCCTGTGGTAGCCATACAAAGTGACACATAAACCTTTTTTTCTTTTACCCACTGGCCTCTAGACCTGACAAAGACCTATATTTCTCTTGCTATCACAAATGCTGAGCAGCAAAGTAAATCAAATCTGCCAAATTCACTGTGGGGGACTGCAAAGAAGAGTGATATGTCAGACTCTCAAAGTCTTCGTTACGATCGCTGGATCCTATCTACTTTACCTGCTGGATGTTTGAAACATGTCTGTCAGCAAACAAACGTTTCTGTTATTCCATCGCAAATAAAACAGCGATGTGAATCTCCCGTGTTCAATCCACGGTCTTTGGTCATTTGCTGCATGTCTTCCCCTTTTCTTTTCATCATCTTTCATGTTAAATTATTGTCAAATAAAGGCCACTAATCCCAGCAAATCTTAGAAAAAGCATACACGAGTCTACAAAGATGTTAAAGGAGAACCTGTGAGCTACCTGAGGTTTCAATGTTACGTCAACATGGTGGCAGTAAGCAAGTCATAATGAGCAAGTTTATTAGAGCTGGAAATGTCAGACAGGTTACACTGCAGATGGTTGTTTACTGCCAAAAACCGTAAAAATCCTCCCTCCCATCATAAATAGGTTTATTGGTTTTTGATCATACATATCAGGATGTATACTTTTCAAAAATGCAGCTGGGGCTGCAGAAACAAAGGGTGTGACATCTCAGAAAATGCCAGGGATATCAAAGGGATTACAACATCAATGAACACAGAGATGAAAATTTAAAGATTCTTTTGAAATCTATTAACATTTTTTTTTCAGTCGGGAGTCTTTTTACTTTCTTTTTCCCATGTTGGAAGCAACAGGTATAAAGTAAACACATTTTAAAGGGAGGTAGTTTGTCATTTACCGTATAGTTACTCAATCCTACATGAATGCAAATTGCTGTTTTTAAGTACTGCTTCACTGTTGCTTGGGATTTATGATGGCTGACAAACACCAGCTGTGTATATCCTCATGAAATAAAAACTAATTATTTTGTGTGCACCGCTGGTTTTACTGCTTGGATTTACAGCTTTTTCTTATGCAAAGTTTCGTAAATGAGAGCTCAGGTCAGCGATCTTAGTCTCGCTTTGCTTATTTCAATTGTGCACCTAAACTGTTAAATTACTTTTGTGCCACAGATCCTCCTTTTCAAGAACCTATTTATCTGCTTTCAAAGTACTGTGGAAAAGAAACTGGAGTCTAACTCAGGGTTTGAAGCACTTCAACATTTTCTGTTTCAGAATTTATTCATCATGAGGAGGAGGCAAGTTCTAAAAAATCCAACTGTCTGACTCTGATTATCTCTACAAAGCAAATGCTAGATGTTTTCTTTATTGAAGTAAAAGTTTTAAAGCATGTGAACAAAGCAGAGCAACACAAATGCATACTTATATTGGAAGTACATATTGTCCATCCTTAATAAGGGCTTTTGTGCAGGTACATCTAAAAAAATTATAATATCAGGAAGACGTTCATTATTTGTTGTCAGTCACTTCAGAAATTGAAACTTTCATTACACAGATTCATTACAGATAAATGAAATATGTCAAACACTTATCCTGGTTAATGATTATGGATAGAAGAAAATGAAAACCCAACAATCAGTGTTCAAGAAAATGAATTGTGTAAATAAGTTAAATATCAGAAACTTGTGATGTCACACACTATTCAGCTAATGGAAAAAAATATATATAAATAAATAACACTCAAAACACCTGCAAAGGTTTTCTAAGCCTCACAGTCTGGGTCAGTAGGTTACAAAACCATGGGGAAAACTGCTGACTGAACAGATGTGCAGAAGTGAGCCATTGAACCAGATCATCTCAATGTCATGTTGGCTTGATGCTGTAGCTGAAGCCAAAGGAGGCCTGTCTGCAGACTGAATCCATAGAAGTGAACATATTTTTCAGAAGTTTGACATTTTTGTTTACACCATCCTTTTTTTATGCAATGTCCTTCTTATATCCTTCCCCGAGACACTGCATTTTCAGTTTTAATTATTTGTAAGCCATAATCATTAAAATGATAATAAATTAAGGTTTAAAGACTTGAATGCACAACCACAAGGCAGATGTGCTACAGCAGCGGAAGACCACAATGTGCAGACATTCTACAGCCTCACCAAAAATTGGGCAACGGCAGTTTGCAAAAATGTTGACTTGATTAAAAAGTCTGGATTTCAGCTGTGAAATTCAAACATTTGGGTTATACTTTGACCTAAACGACATAAATCTTGGAAAAATCCCACCTTGCATCAAAAGTGCAGGCTGCTGGAGGTAAAGTAGTATTAATGGTTCTTTTATGAATATATTTCTACAGATTTTTTTTTAGAAGTTGGAGGTAAGGGTATTTTTTCCCCATTTCCTATTAGCTAAATGTTAACATAGCTTGTATGCGGATGGTAGTGCTTTTGAAGAGTAAGATTGGTGATTCTGGTAAAAATGAATTTGATGCGTGTTCTTGCTTGTCAGATGTTGTTCGTGCAAGTGCACTGAGATTTGTTATGAGCTGCACAAAAGTAAACACCGAACCCCAGAAGTTGGTACACCTTTTTTTTGTCCACGTAAACGCTTAGGCGCAGATCTATTTCATATTTATGCATGAATCCATTTCTGTCTGTTCATCATTTATTTATGCATTTAAATAATCGAAAACTAAAGAGTTGGCTGAAGCGGAGCTTCCCATGATACGCTTCTGCTGACTGTCCCAAATGCTTTGTCAACAAATATGGGCTAGAGAGCTAGAGAGCTTCTTGCCCTGACTAAGAAACAGCCTGCAGAAAGATTTCTGATTTAAAAAAAAACAACACATTTTTCTCTCAGAGTTCAAAGCACTTCGTACAAGAAAACACAGAAAATGATTCTGCTGGGAGTTGTTCAAGCTTTGAATTAGTTTCTGACTGTTGTGTTTGGACCATATGCAGCGCTGCCTACTCCTCCTTAACTATTTTGTTCTTCCCTACACACGTTTCCTCACTCTCACTTTCATTTGAGCCATTTTCCTGCTTATTTGTTTCCTTTGTAAGATCTGCACAGTCTGATATCTTCACTGTCTTGGCTGCTCGCTAATCACAAAGCAATTCTCTGCTGGAATCATTGCTACATACCAATACTAACATGATACATAGCTAATTTTGTAAACACCTGAAATGTATCTATCTATTATCAGGCCAACTAATGCTTTACATTTTGCCATGGATGAAGCTGCATATCTTTTTTTAGGAGGCCAGTTTTGTTTTCTTTCTGTGTTGCCCTGTATCTAATTCTGATTTCACATTAGCCTTGACTTCTCTGCTTGTTGTTGTAAAGACGCATCCCAACATTACACTGCCAGTCATATTCACAATGTGCATGGTGTGTTATGCTGTGTATAGTTGTAAATGCTTTTGTTGCAAACTGTAAACTGACCTTGTTATATCTTAATAGTATTACAAGATGCAGCTTTTACTAGTACTACTAAGAGCATTATATCACTCTGTAAAATTATGAAACCTTTGGTGTATTGTTTTATAACCAACAATACTTGAAACCTTTCCACAACTTTCTCCTTAACCTATCTGTTGTATTCCTTGGTCTTCATCACTCTGTCTGTTAACTGATTTTTTTTACTGAAAAAAATGCTGAAAAAATATATTTTTACTTAGCAGATGAGTTCTGAATGAGTCCTGTGTTTATTTGGGTTTATCATAGTGAAGGGAGCTATAGCTTCAGATTTTTACTTTTTTGATTCAGAAATGTTAAAAACTTTGGTCTTTCCCCTTCCACCCAAATACATTGATTTTTTTTTTTTGTTTGTTTTTTTGTCACCGTGACTAATTGTGAACAATTTAAAAGGGTGTGAATGTTTTTGTAAAGCACTGAATGATGTGTTTGCATGTCAAACGGCTGAACTTCTCAACTTTTGCAATGAACCCTCTCAGACAATAAATAAATAGCCTCCATCTTTAGTCATTTCTGGAATGTGTCTTTGTTTTTTCATATCTCAGTCTCTTCATGAGTCCAGAAGAAGAGCTTTTTAGTTATCTATTTTTCATGTTGCTTGTGCAGTTTTGTTTTCTTTTTTTTATCAGAGGAAAAAGTTTATTGTAAGCGTTCTATGTCCCTCGAACCACTAAAAATATCCCCCTTAACACTATCCGCTACCTGGAAGCCTCCATCAACTCATTCAGCCTCTCTTTGCCTCAGGAGAGATGTATGTACTGTGTTTGCGTCTGTGCATGTGTGTGTGTGTGTGTGTGTGCGCACGCATATCTGTGTGTGAGTCTGTGTGTGTTTGTGCATGTGGGCCATTAGCTTGTGCATTTCAGTACGTACTTGTGTATGCACGTTTGTGTGTCTTTGTAAGGGGAAAAAAAAAAAAAAAAAAACCCCTACTCATCTCCTCCCGGAACCAATGCTTCCTGAGTGAATTTCACTTCCAGAGGTACAATCTCCGCTCCAACAATAGCACTCCCTTTTAAACATGCCACACAGAACAAACTAGTGCAGATACATGAACATTTCAGAGAGCAAATATATTTGCGCTGGCCTTCTGCTTGTCCCAGTTTAGAGGTGTTCAGCGCTCCCCAACTTGTCTGATGGGGTGCAGGGTTAGGGAACAAACATGCACAACTGTCCTCTCAAGAATGGGAGAATGGCATTAGTGGAGAAGTGGAGTAGAAGTAATACAAGGCGTTTGTGTGACACTCGGAGGGAAAAAGGGGGGGAAGTTTTATGGATGAGTGAGTTTTCTCTGTTTCTTTCTTCGTGTAAAGCTGAGCATATGTGATCTGCTTGTGGGTGTGTTCTTGTATTTTGTTGTATGCGTGGGTGTGTGTGTGTGTGTGACAGAGAGGGCGATGAGCTTCCTGTGTACTGTCAGCTTTCTGAACTGACAGTACACTTACTAAATTTTCATTTGTGCTCAATCCTTTTGCTGATGATTCTGTTCTAAACTTCTAAAACATACAAATAATTATCCAAGCCAAACGTCATCCTCGCTTCCCTTTTACTGTTATTTTAAATAATGGCATAATCCCGCAGATGTTCAACTTAACATCAGGCCCCTTCCAGAGATGATGTGGTCCTATTGACTTAATCAGATCATAATCGCCTGCAAAACTGGAACAGATTGCAGGCGAGTGTTGAAGTGGCCGAAATCATGTTTATACAGTAGCCAGTGACAAATTAAACACCAAGGAAATGTTACTAAAAAATGAAAATATTATAAAAGTTCACTCTTTAGTCACCATTTTTTATCTTAATGATTTTTATTTATTTTTTTTGTATTTTGCATACAGTCATGATTTAAAAAAAAGGATGTACACCACCGTTAATTTATTTATTTGTTTTTATGGCATAATTAATCTGGAATTTATCAAGTTAAACATTTCTTTAATACTGTGCTGTTATTGCTGAAATATATCAATATTTGCAAACACAAATTGAACGCTTTCGGCCGTATGGCTGTTAGAACTTTACTTGAGTATGCACTGTACCAACTTTTATGTAGTGTGAGCTATGTCGATGTAGAAAATATATAATCATGTAATCGTTTGACCCCCCCAAAAAATGCATAAATTCTAATTACTCTAATTAAATTGGTTCCACTATTACTATGGGAAAACTTTTCCACAGGTTTCTGTGCTAAAAGAGCAGCATGTTCGGTCTTTCTCATGTGCTGCTGGAGACGAGCAAACAGACAAGGCAGCACGACAAGCTACTTCAGGCTTTACATTAATCTGTGGAGCTGCAATAATTACAATGCCCTGGAAGCTTTGTATTTTCAGGACACCTTTAGGTTTCCATATTGTAATTGTATTCTGCGAATCATAGTCTGTGAATACCGCAGTTACAAAATGGCATGAGAGAATTCTTTCAAGCAAATCAATATAGTATCTTCTTCCACCTACAACTGAACAAATTACTTCAATAATTGCATTCTTGCGTTGTGGGATTGTGATGTAGTAACTATATTTTAGCAGGTTGGAAAGGGAGCAAAAACCTCCAAAATCAATGCTTGAATTCCAGATACCTCTCACTTATCTGTATCCTTTTCAAATTGTCTGCCGTCTGGCAGCAACATCTCGTTCTGACTCTCACTCTGACTTGAACATATTACACCGGCTCAGAGTTGGAACTGATGGGCACACAGACTTTTTTTCTTTTTTTATATATATATATTGCCTTACAAAATTATTCACACCTGCTACATTTGTTTCACTTTTTGTCTTTTGTGGACTCTGTCTCCCAGCTTGGTATGTCTAGAGCAGAAATGTTCAAGCCCAACCACAGATTCAGAATTTGGATTTAGATCTGGGTTTTGGGTAATTCTAGCATTACTGGTCTTTGATTGAAGTCGTTTAATTGTAGCTGGCTGTACATTTAAATTTGATCTACAGTGTTGAACCAGATGTAGTTTAAAAATCTCCTTCCTACTCATGTTTATTGCTGAACTGAAAACTTCTTATAGCTTTTCTTCAACAATAGCTTCTTTCATGGTCCTCTCATATGTCAGATCTGTATCACTAATAGGTTGTTCTGTCAACAAATCAATCCACCTACGCCAGGGATGTCCAAAGTGTGGCCCAGGGGCCATATGCGGCCCTCTGGATGTTTCTGTTTGGTCCCTTGCAAATACAGGGTGATACTTATTTTTTTTTTTACAAACAAATAAAATCTTCTTAAACACTTTTTAGGTGTGAGACAAAGTATTTTTCTTTTAGTCACATTTGTTTTCATTGATTACACTATTCAAAACAGCGATCACTGCCCAGTGTAAAAATAAAATAAACAGTGAACCCCATAGAGTTCTGGAAAATATTTACCTGTCATTTAATACAGCAACTGTGTATATTTTGGCTCAACAATGATTCTACAAAACTGTTTTAATAAAGTTTTGTCTATTTAGTATATAATTGAAGAAATATATATATAAAAAAAAGTCTTCAGATTTGTTTTTTATTTTTTATTTTTTAAGCTTTAGTTAGGAAAATAAATTGTGTCCCTTTGGTTCTCTTTGTTAGACAATTTTATCCCTAATAGGAAAAAGTTTGTTAACCACTGAACCGAGCTGTAGATCTCTGCAGAGTCACCCTGAGCCCTTTAGCTGCTTCTCTAATTTATGCTCTCATTCCTCATCCTGTCATTTTAGCTGGGCAGTCATGTCTTGGTAGATTTGCAGTTATACTCTCTCCATTTTCAGATGATGGATTGAAAAGGGCTCCATGTTCAGAGTTTGGGACATAAGTTTATAACCTACCCAAAATATATATTCCTGTTCTAGCTGCTGTTTTCTTTGTTCTTCGTGATGCAATTTGTTTGCTAGTGTTCTCTAACAAACCTCTGAGGGAGCGACAGAACGGCTAAACTAACACTGAGATTAAAGTACATTCATGTTTCTATATTTAAAATAATTTAGTATCGATGTATTCTTTTTTTTCTTAAAATAAAAGCACTTTTGCCTAACAATATGTGAGAAACAACATCACAGGTTTTGAGTATGTAATTAAAAGCAATTTAAAAAACATACAAAAAGGTTTTTGTAACTCTTTCGTTTATTCTTTAAATTAATTATCCGAACTTTGTTTAAAAAAGTGCCGCACCAAACGCTCATTCATTCTGTTAGTGGTGCTACCAGTTAGAGAACATTATGGCAAGACTCCATGTTCCTGGCAAATAATATAAAGAGAAAAACACTCGCTGCCCAATGCATTAGTACCATCAGAGTCCACCTCTTTCTAGAAATCTGGAACAAAACACATCTAGACATAAAACAGGAACAACGAGAACTCAACTCTCCTTTTCTCACTCTCTGTATTTTTTATTTTTTTTGGTTGGCATATGCACTGCTCTGTGTTCTGCGTGTGGGTAGCCTTCCTGTGGAGTTGGCCTGGTCATATTGCCACTGAGCTGGCTAAAATGCTCCACAGGTCATGCCTTGTCTCTCCTTGTCAGCAAGTGCAGGTAACACCGTGTAATGTATCCCCCCTCTCACTATAACCCAGTGGCCTGGGGTTCTGGCTCAGCTTCAGGTCGGCGTGTGCAGCAGAGCAAGGGCCATCCCCCTAATTGAATTATCGGAGTGCAAAAACAGGCATCAGACAGGATTCGTGTCAAACTTGCCCTGAAGCGTCCAGTCAGCCAGCTACAGTAAGCAGGCAGCGGCTTCTGGTTATTCAGGGAAAGAGGAAGAAAGAAAAAAAAAAAAAACAGATGCGATGCAGCAGACACAGATTTGTGTGGGTCCATCTGCGGGAAGTGTGTGTCTCTCTGTGTGCACGAGGGTGAGGCCCGAGCCCACGTGTGTGTGCGCAGGCACATGTGTTTGTGTGTGCCGCGGAGCTCGAAGAGAGCACTCTAATTTCCGTCTCGCTGGAAAGTGTGATTGAACACGAACCCTTTCGCCGGTGGGTCGAAGCAGTCACACTCTGCAACAACACAAGAGGAGATAAAAAAGTCTTATTTTGTCCCAAATTTTTCCTGCGCCCTGTCTTTATCCTGGCCTTTCTCTGCTTTTACTCCTTTTCATTCCTGCTACTTGAAGCGAATATCTTCTAGCCTTCACAGCATTGTGTGTGTTTTTTTTTTTTCTATTTCTACCAATTTACCATTTATCAGTGATACTATGTGTAGAGATTTAGCAAATCAGATTGCTTCCTATGAGAATTAAAGCCTCTGGATGTCATCCTGCATGAATTTATATGTGCGTGCATCTGCGTGTGTGCATGTGTGTGTGTGTGTGTTTGTGTGTGTTGACCATCTGGCCAAGGACAGACCTGACTATGGTTACAATTGCAACAGATTAGAATGAGGTGGAGAGGAAAGCTCCTTTTCTCTCCTTCATTTAACTCATCCCTCCTTGTCTCCCTTGCTTCATTTAACCTGCTCTACTTCTTAACTTAATGCGTGTGTGTGTGTGTGTGTGTGAGATTGTGCAGTTATTACTCATTATGTGGGGACCTAAACGTCTCACATTATGGGTGATTCTCATATATTAGACAGAAAGAGAAACAAGTCTCTGTAATGTAAAAGCCACTTTTATTGATGAGGCATTAGCATTGTGCATTGTTAGAGCTAATCTTTGATCTGGGTTAAAACAAGCTGCATAATGTTCAGCTAAAATGTGGTGAATTAATCAGAAACTTAGTTTGTGATTCAAAGAATGTAATAAATCTATGTGAAAAAAATCTATTAAATTTTTCCGAGATGAAATAAATTCAGTGATCGTAACCGATCCAATACTGGAAATACTTTTATGTGATGGCATCTTTTCATAAAGTTTATGTAAATATATTTCTGTAGCTCTAAAATGTGACGTTTGCCCTTTCAGTCATGTAAAAATCAGTGTGTATCTGTGTGATTGTCTAAAATTGCCCTCGAGCCCAGGCTTCTTTCCGAAATGTCACCAAGTGTGATTATGTTTTATCGGTCAGTAATTGAGAACAAGTCACCTATTGGCTACTAAACTGCTGAATGTTAACCCCACAGGATAACAGCGCTGCCAACGAGTGCGAACTCTCTGCCGATTAAAAAAGATTAATAAGGCTAATGGATGAAAAGCAGTGTCACTTAAGGCCGAGGCACTCAGACAAACAGCCGTGGGGGGGAGAAATCGAGAGAACACGGAATGGCCAACACTGAGAGAGCGTGGAAAAGAGGGGAGGCAGAGCATGTGTTGTGATTCCCTTCGTCTCTTCATCTGCTCCAGTCTGCTTGGCATTCATTCACCACGAGTGGCTGTGACCCCTGTTTTGGCATGCAGCGAGAGTAAGCTGTGCGTTTGTGTGCGTGTGTGCGTGCGCGCGTGTGTGTGTGGGGGTGGACGGATGCTCTGGTGCATTATAACTCCCCGGGTCTGTGCTCGTTTGTATGTGTGGCTGCGTTTGTTGAAAATTGGCTCAGTGTGGAAGGAGCTAAGTAGGAGTCAACTGGAAAATGATTCTGGGCAGTTTGTCTCACGTGTCCACGGTGACGTAGTTGCTGCAGAGCTGCTCCGTCTTCTTTCAGGGGGCGGGCCATGGGGGGCAGAATGTGTGTCGCTGACTGACTGATTCCCCTTTGTAAAAATGTGTCTTTACCAGATGATGTGCTCGGTGCATTTGAGAAAGAAAGAAAAAAAAAAAAAAGATAGAGCACTATGGATTGACCTTGATGGGAAAACGAGAGGAATTTCTCTTTTTTTAAATGATTCCTTTTGAGTTATTTGGTGCTGTTATGCACATTATCCTTGAAGTTTGATTAGATTTATTAGATTGATGTCACTGTGGTTTGCAATGATCTGTGTTTCATGGTTCACACTGGATCACAGTATATCTGTTTCCTGAGGTAATCTATATTGCTGTGGTTGTACAATGTCAGTCAAGTTCAACTGGCTGCTTAAATTACAGGTAGAAACAATGCTGCCTGCGCACCGAGTCCCTTCAAATATTGAAAATCAAACAACTCCCCTGGTGTACCAAGATGCCACTTTATTAAAAATTAGGCATAAGATTTCCAGGTAGTGGATCTGTACAATAAAACCCTCAATGAGGACATAACTACCATTTAAAAACTGGGATTGTAATTATTTATTTGGTAAAATAAAAAGAAAACAACTTCAATTATGTCTTCAAAAAGAAGAAAGAACTGAGCACATTAAATCTATTCAGGATTTTATTTGTCCATAAAAGGCCAGAACTGTATAGACCAGCTTAGCCATATTCAATGAATTATACTGTGATCCAATGAGGTTTGTTTGTCAGGTTAAAAGTTCCCTTTTAAAGTAACAACTAAAATAGCCGCAATTCAAATTCCTTTCATTAAGCTCAAATATGTGGATAATTTTGTTTTTCCATTGCTCTCATGTAATATTCTAACCTTGTGGGGAGTTATGTCATGTTTTCATTGTGCAAGCGGAAAATCATCCCACTTAAAAGAAATTCACATTTTAAAACATGAATCAATGTGTAATTAATGTATATATTGTTTGAGAAGTGAATTATATATATATTTTTTCATTTTTTTAATTATATGTTGAGTGCCCTCAAGAAGCTAATCATCAACAATTTTGTGACATAATTCCACCCAAATATTTAGTTATTGTCTTTTTCTTCTTTGTGGAACGTCAGCCTTTAAGCATAGTCAACAAATTTAGAGTTGAGCCATTAAACAGAGTAAGGAGTTGTGAAACAGGCAAAAGAAGAAAAAGAAGGGGCCCAATGAAATATATGAGAAAAACATAACTGAAGCAAAAATGTTAAAATGATTCAAGGGCAATGACAATGGGGCAAGAAATAACTGCAAGTGTAGAAATATGCATATATCCTGAAGTAATGATTCACAGTCATTTGGAGTGCATGTTGACTTATTTCAAAGTTAGCACCTGAAATGCAGGGGCAGAAGGAGCGATAGAAGAAACAAGGGATACAAATGAGAACAGACAAATGAAACAACAACGAGAAGAACAGTATTGCACAGTGATTTACCCATTAAAACACACCAAAACGCTGTAACTCCATACACTATTATGTGAAGAGGCCAGATTCATCTGGTCTAGTTTGCTCATCAATAGCTTAAATTTTGTCAATTTTGCACACCCAGGAGGGGACCTGCAAGGTATCTCAGTGTGTGGAAAAACCAAGATTTTAATGACTTGGCACTCCAGCAATGTGTGTCCTGTAAAACAATTTCCATTTAAAAATGACCCCAAACACACAACAGACAAGCCAGATCACAAGTCCAAACAGCAGAAATAATGTTGGACTTGTTGGACTAACACCCCAAAAATAATGTGTTAGGCCAGTGGTTCCCAAACATTTTCTGCGCCCCCACCTATGGATTACAAATGGCTGTCTGGTTGAAACGACGCGTGTGACGGGGGAGGGGAGGGGGGCATCGACTTTTTTGGGGGCAAAATGAATGTACGTAGCTGAAAACAGACACCAACATCGGAAGCCTACAAGGTACTTGTTAAGCTTAAAGTTCTGTATTGATGTTAGCTAGTCATCTTTTAGCTAACATTACCTGCATCCAACAGCTTTACTCAACTCAGTCGGTTAGTTTGGAGGGAAAAACTGTGAAAAGTTCTTTGCGTTTTGCTGGTTTGCTGCCGTGATTCTAACACACCTGTAGCTCCGCCCAGCAGCAGCAGGTCTCCTTCACAGGTGGAAACCCAGCGTGAGTAGCGCTCATGTTGCGTTTAAAGGCGGCTCGGAAAAACAGGTTACAACATGTTAACAACGGACTAAACTGTTTTAACTGCTGATAAAAGTGACAGAGGACACAAATATGGGACGTGTGGAAGCCCTACTGTATCAAACTGACATAGGAATAACAGAGAGTTGGCCATTCTAAGGTAAAAACCCAGTTCATGTTTTGTTTATTTTTCATCCAGACGGCTTCCCACGCCCCCCCTGCAATGACAGTTTGGGAACTTGTTTGGGAACCTCTGTGTTAGGCGATGACTTTGATGCAGACCACACAAAAGCTGTGTGCAAATATCATGTAGCCGATTTACTTTCGCCACTGACATTGCATTTCAAACCCACAGTAAGTTGAACGTTAGTTCTATATTTCTCCCTTGTCTGAATGTTTTTGGCAAGGCTAAAGCATCAGAAACATCTGGGATTAGCTTACAAGAAGATCATGGCTTGGCATAAAATACAGCCTTTCAAAACCCTGCATGCTCTCCAAAAAGCATCACTGTGACGAGGTGGAAGTGACAGAGATTTTTACGCTGAGGATACAATGAGATGAGTCATATGAAGGGTTTCTAGACACAGGAGGGAAATCAGGGCAGCATAGCTTTGCACTGGTGACTTGGCTAATATTAAACAAACATGCAAAGATGCACATGAAAATATATGTTGGGAAAGGCAGTAAGAAGTCAGACCTCTGAAGAAAACACCGACTAAGGGATTTAAAAAAAAAGCAAGCCATTTCAACACAAGTAATGAATTAATGAATTGCTAAAAGAGAAACAGCATAGTTTAAAATGAAGCGCCAAGGACTTTCACAAAGCATGCTCACAATTTTGTGATGCTTATTTATTTTAGCGTGAAGTGAAGTAAATCTGAAAAACCCATCTACAGAGCAACCTCCACCTTGAAGCCCTTACCTTAGCCCTCTACTGAAATCGCATGGGTCTTGCAAGGACGTTGAATGAAGCCTCTCTGAATTACAAATAATAAAATGTTATTTTTCAAAGCGGCAACTGGCATGAGTGCCTTGACAACAAAAATATAACTGATCGTCAGTTTTTTAAAAAAAGACAACTTTTTTTATATTTCAGTGTTGTGCACATGATCGTAGATTTGTCCATCAACTTGTTTCAGGATTAGATTAAATCAAAATTGGACACTTGTGGCCCAGGTTTTTGTTTGGCTTCAATTTAGTCAGAGGGCGAGGAAAAAAAAAAAAAAAAAAAAAAAAAACTAGGGCGGAGGATACGTTCTTTGAATTGCTGTCTTTCATTCTTCGAAAATTGAATTCATAATTTTCAAAGGTGGCGCAAAAGGACTCGCTTTATATCAAATGGAAACAATGGCATACAAAAATCCACAGAGTAATTATCTGTTTTCCGTTGTTCGCTGATGTAAAACAGGATTGTACACTGACCTCTCACCCAGTGCCAGCTCTGCATGATTTAAAGGTGCTTGAATGCATGTTGTAGCCATAGTTACCTTACTTATAAAAACATTGTTACTGCAGAGAAGGTTTCAGGTTGAATCTCAGAGGGAGAAAGAAAAAAATGAGACAGAAAAGTAAGCTGTGACAAAATAATTCATGCTCAAGCGTAAAAAGGGAGGCAGTTTTGTAGAAAATATGTTGTTTAGATGTTTGATCAGGGTCAAACTGTTTTTTGGTTACAGCAATTTGTCATCCTTTATGATAAGATGTGACTTTTATGGCATCTAAATTATAGTTCACAATTACTTAATTGTATCATGTAAAATGATAACATTAACATACAATTAAATGTATTATTCAACATTTTGTCAAATTATATTATAACCACATCTAGTGGGAAGCAGCAGTATTGATAAACAATACACTGCACTTGCAATACAGCATCTGTGTACATCTGTGCATATTGGTACATTTAACTAAATTTTCTGATACATTTTTAAAGTCATGTTTTCCAATCTACAATAACTTACCAAATGAAAATTAGCATTAGGAAATTTGTGAAAGTCTTACTAATTGAACTCTGTGTATTCACAAGAGAAACAGCCTGGAGAGAGCCTGTGTAATTATAATACTAGAAAAAGTAAAAGCTGTAATAAAGCTGACTCTTTTTCTTTTTTTGTCATAATGCAGCGAATATCGCTCTCGTATGGCTCAATAATATTTTTCCTTTATGCGCATAAGTAATTTTCACCCGTCAGATACAATTAATATGAACCAGTCAGTAAAGGGCTGCAGATAACACCACAGCGCTAAATGGAGATGAGCACAGTGAGTCAGTGTAATTGATGTGCTAAACAGGCAGTTCCACTTTGTGGGTCTCAATAAGAAGTCACAGTGCCATCTAGAGGCATCTTAGGAGATTGCGAGCTTAAAAACTAAAATTTGAAGAAGTTCCAGTGCAGGGATGTGTTGACCTGTAGTCTGCCTGAACAGTGTAAGAAAAAAAAAAAGGTTTAGTTGGACACACACACACACACACACTACACTACATCACATACAAACAAGAAAACACTTTACCTAAGCAAGCTAAAGTGAGTGAGAATATGGAAAGATTGCATATATACAAAATATTAATGTTTCTTCATATGAAGACATCCAATTGAATGCACAAAGTGATACAGTATTACTTGTAATACTGTTATTACAAGTAATAACAGTATTATGCAGTACTGCATAATAATCTGCAGCATGGAAAGCAAAGCTTTTGCCCACCCTGTATATGCACTGGCTTTAGAAATTGACCAAGCAATTGACTATTTAAACACTTGTTTCAGCAGACCTCTGCCTTTGCATGACAGTGTGTGTGGGCCTGAACTAAAAGCTGAAAAGCTCAAAGTCTTCTGGATAACATTTTCACTCAGACACTTGCTAACTGTATGGTAAAAGTAAATGTGTGCATAAATATGCAGCCGTACTGAACATGAAACGTTAAATACAAATACAGTTTCGAGTCTGCAGGCTTCGCACTTAAGTCTCTAAGCCCAGCTCTCTCATGTACCTTTTCTGTTTACCACACTCCTTGGATTTGCATCTCACGTCTTGTGGTTTTTGAAGTCTGTGCACACGATTGCATAAAAGTCTCACTAAGCATTCACATCTTCAGATATGATTCCACATGACTTTAAAAACCACTGTGATCAGGGTGGGGTTTTGCTGAGGCAGGATATTTCATTTTGATGATTTTAGAAAATGTTTCTCTCTTATGAAACCGGGCTGCAAATGACGGTCACTAAATGGGGGAAACAAAAGCTAAAGAAAAAGTTAAGGAAAAAAGAATAAATAAGCATAGCAAGTGAAATGAAAAAGCAAAAACATTTGCACAAGCATTTGCAAATATGTTTATTTTATGAGAGCATCTAGTTTGCCGCTGGGTTAAACAGAGTCTCATGAAAGTCATTTGTGTCTGGATGACGGCCAATAGTGTCATCTGTGTGTCCCAATTTTGCAGAGCATCAATGTTTGGTCAGCAGATGGATTGGAATTAGGGGCACTTATGTTGATCACTACATCTGAATTCATTACATGACATGACACAGTAATGTGATTTTGGAGTTTGTGTATTTTTTTTCCATTTAAAACAAAACTTGGACAAACGTGATCAAACGACTTACACACAAATGCAAAATAAAGGTTGCATTTGTGTGCATAAAAACTGAACAAATGAAACTCTGTCATGTCTGTTATAGTCAGTTTCAAAAATTTTCAAACATCTTTACATGCAAAGATGGAATTCAAATTAAAATTTTTTTGTAGATGTAGTTACTTCAATCAACAATTACTGTTTTTTTAAAAATTGTTGAGTCCCATCATTTTGCTACGGTCCTAAGATTTTATCATCATTATTATTATTAATCCATTAGATGGACATGACGCCCATATGCAACACATGCATTGGAAGTCAACATGGTTACAAATAAAGAATAAGAGGCTCAAATTAATTGCAAGAAATATATACAACAAGCAGTTCATTTTAAATTTGGTGAAGTTTTCATTGTTTTAGGATAGACACTTTAAAACTGTACTACTAAGTCAAAGTTATCTTTATTGGAGATAAAACAAATATAAAGAGATTTAGTCCTACACCTACACCTGCCTTAGTCCTAGATTAGTCCTACACCTAAATGTGGAAAACAAACACAGCTGCCAGTCAAATATACTTCATGGTTTTATTTTACATTTGCACATAAACATGAGATGAACTCCTGAGTACAAATTAATTAGAAATGTAATCAGTTACCTTGTGATATGTGTTATCTGGGAAATAGATAAAAGGACTTCATAAGAAATAAGATCCAGATGATAATGCTGACATGCACACAGAGCCTTGTAAGCCACTGCTGACCTCTAGTGGAGAAGATCAGTAGTAAAATCTCGTCTCCCAAATGGCTCAAAAACAGCATCGGAGCTTGAAGCGATTGTAATAATTATTGTTGTAATCAGGGTTGATTTAACAGAACAGGGTTGAGCTATCAGCTTGGTTCAGCATACAGACTGCAGAAGAGGTTCAGTGAAGTCTATTCAGGTTGTTGCATAGTTCAACATGACCTCTGAAGATAGATGAATCTCCTGTTCTCTGTAACCCAACAAACTGGGTCACAACTGTTGACCCATTGTTTGCTAAAACAACCAAATGCCTGCACCAACGGCATGAATCAAGCATTTATATTTAAAAAAAAAAAAAGCAAATCATCGTGTGTATAAGGTTATGCAGAAAAGTTGAAACATATACTGTACCTTTTCAGTGTGCAGTCAGGTTCTCTAGAGTCCTGCTAATGACCTGTTTATTGGACTCAGGTTTGTTGAAGCAGAGACACATCTAATGGTCACAGGACTCTGGTCCTCGAGGCCTGGAATTGAGGTTCCAAGGCTTAGAGCAACAATTTTGCCTTAGGAGTGCATATATATATATATATATATATATATATATATATATATATACATACACCACACAACACCTGCTTATAGTTAAATACATCATAATATTGCAGACTACATTTCTATAGAAGTTGAGTTTTTTTTAACGGGTCTGTTAAAAAGTTGTGTTAAGTTTTTTTTTTTTTTTTTTTTTTTTTTTTTCTCACTGCCTTTCTAACTTTTTACTTTATAAAGTTCAACTTGACTTTACTCATAATTTATTTTTGATGCAACATATGAACCCAGGCAATTTCCTCTTTGCTTTTTTGCATACCCTTCACACAACTATGTGAACCATGTTTAACAATTAGTTTTTAACCATTTTATCTAATGAAATGCCTGCACTTCTGCATTGATCCCATGGAGGGCGCCACAAGACCTATTAAAATGAAGGAGATTGTTTAACAGAAAAAGCAGTTTTAATCATGTAGCCCGCGCTCGCAAGCTTAAAAACTGTTCACTGACGACTTTAAATAACTCATTGCCGTTTGGACAAAAACTCAGCCTTTCAGGGATCCTTTTCTGTAGGCTGAATAAATAGCAGTAGATTCTTTGCTCATACTTATATTTATATTCCTTATAAAATATTGTAATATATTTCCACTGAAAAGAACAATAAATCAGAGCATCATTAGTAATTTATAGATTTTTGAGTATCTGAGTTTAATAAAAAGTTATTCCTGTTTAACTTACTAAAAACACAAGCTACTCATCCATTATTATCAATATTGATCATCAGTCTGTCCATCTACAGTCAATACCTACGTGTCAATGCAGTGTCACGGGGGAGCAGGAATCACCATCAGCCACTGAGTGAGAGGGGGAATACACCCTGGACAAGCCACTACATGGCAACACAAAAACACACTCAAACCTTATGGCAGTTTAGACAGACCAATCAATATAACAGTCAATTTTTTGGACCTTGGGAGGAAGCCTCAGAACCTGGAGATAACACAAACATGTAGGGAGTTTTTCGGTGCGCGTGATGAGTTTTCCAAAGCAATGCCATCTTATTCTCCTTAACAGCTTGCCTCTCCCTCTAGACTAGAACCATTAACATTGATAATGAATGTCTTTCATTTCCAGATAATCTCTTAAAAAGTTATCTCAGGGACTCCATTTTATTTCTCTCACACTTTACCCTGAAAAATTGTTCCGTAACAAACTTTTCTAGGCCTGAAGCCACCAGTTGAACGATCAGTTCTATAAATAAAGTCGTGCCATTAGCTGCAGCCTACGTCACTGGGCACAACAGTTGTTTATAAGTCACACACCTCACATTTACTTCTAAAATGATCTTGAGTTGTTTCTTGAGGGTTAAGGTTGAAAATAACAGTAGAAGCTTTGTTCTGATTTTCAGCCGAGGTTTAAGGTTGAAAATCTAAGTTTTCAACCTTAGACCTAAGTAAATGCTAACTTAGAAAAGTCACACTTAAGCATTTACTGACATGAACATGTCTTTCGATGACCCACCCACTTCCTGTGGGTTTTTCATACAACAATGTGTTTTCTCCAAACTGTGAGAACCTGTTGCAAACAGTTTCAAGGTGTGAAATACTGTGAAACTGTGAGGGTCAAAACTGCATCGAAGGTAGAGAGAGAGAGAAAGATTCCACCAAGTCATCAGTAAATATTTAGCAGAAATGTATATTTTTTAATAGCTGTATCATAAAATACCCCATAGTCTCATATCAAGAGATTGGGCATTATAGCAAAACAATAACGAGATTTTTACAAACTCGGTAACTATGACTACCCTGAACATCAATTAAAAACGAAGTGCTTATTCAATCTTGCAGGCTTTATAAATAGTGAGTGATGGCACTTTGATCTTTAGGTACTTATAAACCCTCTGAGTAAAGTATACTGTGCAACTAGAATAAAAAGTTTATGTGGTTTTTTATATATGTTGGTCATGTTTTCTTCCTTTTCATTCTGGTCAGAACCAGAGTGATAAATAAATAGATTTAATCAAAAATAGATATGTACATACCAAATTGTATGATGCATTCAGGAGTTAAAGTATTAACAAATTCATAAAAAAAAATAAAATGCATATTGTAGAAAATGTAATGTTTTGTTGGTTTCTGAACTCTACTTTGCCCTGGTATGATTCATAATTTGTTACTTAGAAACTTCTCTCAAGGAAGGATGCAAAACAATTTCTTGGAAGCACAAACGGATATATCAGTTACTGTATTTTTAGATACAAAATTCTGGGTAATTCTTGCATTTGTACAGAACAACATCTCACCCACAGAATTAAAAACAAGCTTCATACCAACAGCTACACATATCACTTGTTAATCATATGTTTGTTGCAGTTTGTGTCTCAGCATGTAGAATTTGCCTCGGACAGTGAAACTGCTCTAATCTGCAGGTTCAGACTATAAACCTCTGAAGAGGTGTCAGCATCTATTTGTTTTTGTGGGTTTCCTGTTTGACTGAGCGAAGTGGTGGGGGTCTATGGCTAACTTTCCTAACAACGTTGTGTTATTTCAGAACTTCATGACAACAGTAAAGCTGACACGTCCTTTATAAACAAGGACAAAGCAGATAACAGCTATGAATAAAAAGTACATCTTAGCTATGGATGTTTTGCAGGTTAAACTTAAACATGAAGAAATTGGGAGCACAGGGTTATTTATAAAACAAGCTTGATGCTGTAAGAGTATTGTCATGCAGGTACGGTTCTGGTCCTTTTTTTCCTAGTTTTGGTTCCAATAACTGCAATTTCTGTCCCACTCAATAAACAAAAAGGTTCGACAGAGTGTCATACTCTGTACTATTGAACACTGATCCAGGAAGAAGAAGTGCAGCCTGTGGATTCATGTCAAAGTTAGTCCAATGATTCACCAATAAAGATTTACTAATGTAACTGATGACAAATGCAGAGTTTTGGAAACTTTTCCACTTTTCCTCTTTTTGGGATGACAATGTATACCTATTATAAACTGTTTTGATCTGGTGCATTATAATTCAATAAAATAGATTTTTTTAACTCCTCTTTGCTCAGTAAACTGAAAAGTTCCACTATCAATGTGGCCTGGTAGAAACGGATTGACCAACTTCCTTTCTGTGTACTCATATCACAAGAGCAGATGAAGCCTCAAAGCACCAGAACTGAAATCCCTATTTCTATCCAGCTAGGTTACAGAGAAGATGTGCTAAAAATCATTGTTCACTTGTGTTGGGGTATTCCAAAGGAAAGCCTGCAGTAATTGTGACTTTGCATCAAATTTGCACCACATTAGTGGAAACTGTTTCCAGGATCAGGAGTGGAAAACAGTCGTGTAAACTTTTGGTTTAGCAAATCTAACAGGAAACCCACAATGAAAACAGCCCCAAAGCTTCTGCAGAGGTTCATTTGCAGACAGACTGAATCTGCAGATAAGTGCAATGTTACTGATCATGATTCATCAGTCATGTCAGAAGAGTTATTTTAAGAGACACAAATTATGACAAACATGCAATAGCTCAGTCAGTTTTTATAGAGTTAGGTGATGTTAACAAGACAAAATAAAAATAAACTACATTTATGCACCAATTGTCTTTCTGGAATAGTTTTATCACAGGCAGATAAATGGGTGTGACTATAAGAATGGCTTTACCAATAAAACGTAGCTATCAACCACTGCAGCTTTTTTGTCCATGTTGTCTTTCATTGAGATAAGTATGTGACTAACAAAAAACTAATGTATAAATTTTGAGTCATAACAGGCCACAGGAATGACCACAGACCACAGCTAAAACTAATAAGTTAACGATTTTCATCACAGTTCTGCTTACCTACACAATCCAACCACTGTGTGCGTACAAGAAAAGCACATAAAAAGCAAACCAACATCGCTGCCTTTTTATTCTTTGACATCAGTGATGTCTCCTGGAACATCTACACTTTCATCAGAAAAAAATATACTTAAAATAAATTTGTTATTTTAGCATATGTTGTTGTGGTTTCTTTGAGGGGTTTTTTTCCTCTCTTTCCGCTGGGGCGTTGTTCTGTTTCCTTTTCTCCTCTATTCCCATTTCTTTCCTTTCAAACCTTTTCCCCACCTTTTCCCCTGTCTTTTCTCCTTTAACATTCTTCTGTGTTCATTACAGCTGACATAAACCCAGAAAAAATTCTCATAAAGTTTTGTGTATACACTGTACTGTATATTAAATGGAGCATCATGGCAAAAACCATAATATTCAGCTTGTAAAAGTAAAGTAAATTTATTAGGCCTCACCTTCACACTCAGACAACAGATTTGAGTGCCATGCTGCTGGACAGGAGCAGCAGTGAGGAGTAACAATGATAATAATGAAAAAAGAAAGTTAATTCAGATTTGTGGAAATTAAATAGCTACTTATGAGATAAATCAAAGTATTATTTTCAGATCTGTTTAAGTTTTTTTATTTAATATGTAGTTGGGAAAAATGTTTCATTAATGATGGTTTTTGGTGCATGAGCTTCTCAAATGTAGTTGTTTTCTACTAGTTTTAAATGAATGCCTTTAGATCTGAATAGGGAACTGCTAAACCAAGTTTCCTGCAAAATAAAAACAAAAGCTCAACACTTGGACTTGGACCCGAGAGTTCCTTTTTGAATGAATTAACTCAAATAAGTCAA
>NW_015114460.1:184419-213362 GCF_001443285.1 Poecilia latipinna | reverse complement strand
GCTGCTTTTTGCTGGCTTGTCACAGAAAATCTCATTGATAAAACACTGAAAGTTGTGATTACAGCGTAGAAAAAAAAAAAAAAAGGAAAAAAGTTCAATTTGTGCTCATACCGCGTTTCCTGTTGCCGTTCTGCTGCCGGCACCAACCTCCGCTTCTGTTCGTGCTACAGAATACTTCTTTCACGTCGCCAAACTGAACCAGCTGCTGGTGCTGAGTCAGCAGCTGGAGGAGGACATCAGGCACCTGGGTAGTCATAAATACATAGCCCACCAGCTCTCAGTTATATATGTAAGTGGGGTGAATCTGTCTTCTGCTTTCTTTGAATTGATTCCTCTCCAGTCTTCCAAACCGTTCTGCCTGTTTCCTTAACGTGTCTCTCTCTTTTTCTTTACTTCTGAAGCAAGTCATCAGCTCTTTCAAGGGAATCCAGGTCTTTTCAGAAATAAAGAAGGACATTGAGACCAACTTCAAACAGATGAAGCAGTCTCTGGTGGCGGAGGAAGGCTGCAGGCATGAGCCTCAGCTGACAGCTCATTACATCAGCTGGTGAGTTCCAGCCTTCGAGAAGACTATGATTAATCCGCGGACAATCTGATTAAGAGGCCATACTCTGTTCCCTCTTGTAGGATATTGGAAATAACGAAAGGCCTGACGTCGCTGGTTCTGTCGCTGCCAGAGGAGCTGACAGAGGACCTTCATCAGGCCTTCACCTTTGTGTCTCAGTTCTTGTCCTAGAAGCAGAGTCACCCCCGCAAGCATCCCGGTAACTCCAGTAAGGATCCGGCTACTAACTGAACCGAACCACGACTGACTTTTAAAAAAGGTGCTATTCCGTTTGATTCAACTCAACAACTGGACAGCCTAGCTTACTTGGAGATTTTTTGTTATTTTGTCGTTCTCGTGTTGGGGACTGAATGACAAGCTTGATGAAGCCACCCTTGCACTACTGTAATTACCAACTTAATTTTTTTTTTTAAATACCATGGAAGAATAAAATTAATTAAAATGAATCTACGACTTGGGTCAAATGTTTTGGGTATCCTTCCACAAGCTGCACTCTAGCTAATTTCGTAATAGTTTGAATTATGATCCACTCTTTCGGACAAAACTGCTCTAATTGTTTTCACGCGTCTTTTTGGATATCAACACATAATTAAAGAGATAAACAAAACACTTAACGTATTTGCATGAACATACATCATTTCTTTTAGTTTTTTTTTTAATCTGCTTTATTTAATGGCCAAATGTTGAGTTTTCATTAGCTTTAAGCCATCAAAATGGACTATATTTGTTTATTTTTTATAAATGAACGATTTAGATATATAACTTGGAGTAATAAATCTATATAATACTTGAATTTTACTTAAAAAATGAATCGATGAAATAAAAGACGCCATTCTATAATCTGTTTCTGAACTTCTGACCGCCACTCTACCAAAGATGGGTAAATCGCTCCCCCTGCTGTTTAAATGATGTAAAACCAGGAAATACCATCACAGCTCCCGTCTGAATTGTCCTGTCGAGAGTTCTTAATTAAAAAACACACCAGGCAGTGTTTGAATCCTGCTACGAAAAACTCTGTAAAGTATTAGCAGAAACAGTAGCGCTATTAACTTTTATTTATGTAAACCTGACATGTTACTGAAGGCCGATGACGTATGTTGTAGCCCAGATGTGCCTCAGCTGTGACAGCAGAAAACCAACCCGGACGGGCGCGCGCGTCTGCCACCACAGCCGCAACGGGAGGGACGTAACAGACGCTGATGTTTCAGAGCAGCCTATCAGGTGTCAGCATTTCAGTTTGTAGCCAATCAGCTCGAGTTAGGCTGTCCGATAGCTTGACTGTGAGAGCTCTGTTCGACGACGGAGGAAATGAGAGGAAACCCTTTAAATTATTTGACTCTGACATGCCGCGGATTAAAACCGAAACATCTATCAGCATCACAAAGTCACGTACCTGTGCAATGAAGGTAAGTTTGGACAGTGTAACAGTCACCTACAGGTTATTGTCTACTTATTGTCATGTGCTGTAGCTGTTTTATCGGATTAAAGAAGCTATTGGTATTTCTTTAAAATTTCACGGATGGTAATTAGTTTTTTTTTTTAACGCACACTTAATATAAATTGTACAGTTTAACCACCTTACATCTGCTAAACTCTGATTTTTTATTTTATTTTATTTTTTGACTAATTGAGACTAACAGCTGCTCCTACAGAAAGAAGCGAAGTTGCGAGCTTTTGTTATTGTTTACGAACGCACGTTGTTGTTGTCTGCACAAGCATCCCTCTCATTACATCATGGTGAGTCCGGTGTGAAGATATAAGGAGGAGATGATACCAGAACCTTCTGCTGCAGCCGCATCCAGGTCTTCAGAGAAAAAGTAACTATTGGTCACCAAAACTGGATGACGCTATTTTGATGTAGTTTTAAATTTCCTTCTAGATTTATGTAATCAAATATGATTATGTTTTTTTTGTGTGTGTGTGTTTTTTTGTTTGTTTGTTTTGTTTGGTTTTCCAGTGCAAACTCTCAGGCTGAGGCGACCTCCTCTGGAGCTATCAGTCCCTCTGAGGATGAGTCAGGGAACGAGAACCGACAGAAGAGTGTGGTGGGTTTCTTCTGTTTTCCTGCAGAAATGCAAATGCAAAGCAAGAATAGAGTGACAGGACTCATTAACTAAAGTAATAGTGTGGGGATGCTTTTATAGATGAACACTGGCTTGCAAAATTATTGATTTCAATTGAACCTTTTCACATTGTGTAATTACAACCACATATATGAGGAAATTTCTGTGATATTTCCAGTACATTTAAAAAAAATGTTTCCAAATAAATAGTGTGATGGATAACTTGATTATACAATGGACTATAAACCTTTTAGAAGTTTAGTGATCCAGTTTAGAAAATATCTGTGAATATTTTTTACGCCATAGTTGATTTTTTTTTTTAGACTGTCATGAGTTTTAAATTTGAAATGTCAGTGTCATTACTGATAAAATGAAAATGTAATTATGTAGAGACGAAGAAGAAGAGCGTGCAGCGTCTCGGAAAATGTCAAGAGCAAAAGAGCCAGAGCCAGCGGCAGCAGCGTTCGAAGGGCACGGGGCAAACGCGCCAAAGAGAAGCAAGTGGAGGCAGTCACCCTGTTTGAGGTGATCACCATGGGCAAGAGCGCCATACAGGTAAGATTGCTTACCCAGCATACATTGCTGGTAGACATCTGCTTCAGTAGAGATTTTCAGTTAGGTAAGATGCTGTTTTAGGATGTGATGCAGGCCTTTGTTTGAAAAAGGCGGGTGTCTCCTTTTCAGTGGATGCCATATTTTCTTGTTGGATGGAGTCCCACAGACTTTGAAATGCTTTTAGGCATGCCGACTACAGGGGGGGAGTTCTGTTTCATTTTGAAATAATATTTTAAAAAATACTTCTTTTTGTTTTTTAACTCAGGACAATTCTTGGTTTGATATTAAAATGAGTTTCATGATTTGAAGCACGACAACAAAGCACAATCAAACGATGTCTGTAAGAGGGCAAATATGTCTTCACCTCAGTAAAGGTGAAAATAAAGTGGTGATAACAGATAAAAGGAAAACTGAGGCTCTTCCTATTAAACCAAGAGTTAAGTAAGAATATGTCCTAGCATAAATGAATTCTCTGATTATTATCTGGTGCCTGGACAGGCAGTGATCGATGATTGGATTGAGGCATACGTGACGGACAGAGACGCCTCTCTACTCGACCTCATCAGCTTCTTTATCCAGTGCTGTGGCTGCAAAGGCAAGCGATTCGTACACAAATGCACAATTTCAATCTCCTTCCAGCAGCCAGAAACACGCCAGACACACAGAACCGGTTTCATGTGTGCGTCCTTCGGTTTTCGCATCCTCTGCAGGCGCGGTCACGGCAGAGATGTGCCAGAGTAAAGAGGACAAGCACGTGAAGAGCAAAATGGTCGAGGAGCTGGATGAGGTAAACACCTCTACATTTTGTCCTGTCCTCTCCCCTGTGTGATTATAAAGAGAGGCTGACTCAAACAGATGTGGACGTCTGTGCGTTTCAGGCTGTTGGTCTGCAGTATAAGCGATTCCTTGCTTTTCCGTGGATTCTGACCGTCACCTGGCCCATGGATGCAGTCAGTACATGCTTTCTTTCTGTAGCAGATTTGTTGTGTCTGTAATCTTGATGATTTCAGATGATTGTATTTTTTAATACACGTCTGAGTTGCTGTGCTAAACATCTTTTCCTAGCAGTTATGTGGAACGTAAACGTACCACAACAATCTCGCCACTTTGCAATACTCTTCTACGATATAATGATGCTATTTGTCATTTTGTCACGCTCAAATCTCTGCTGCTCTGAGATGGAATCCTCTTCCTGTTTCCTTCTAAACTGTAGGACAGTGCAGAGTATCCACTCGTGCAGTCCGGGCCGTCCGGTCGCTGGTTTCACTCGGAGTTCTGCGACTTTGTGTCGGTGCTGGTGGCTCAGTGTCAGCACAGCGTCCTTTTTGACAGCTACCTGATGAACAGCCTCATCTCGCTGCTCACTGAGCTGTCCAACTCATACGTAAGGGCGTTCAGACACACGTGCACACTCGCGGGTAAGAGATGAGACGCACGCGGATGCAAATATGGAAGTCCAGCAGGGCCAAAAACATGATTAAATTTTTTTTTTCAAATTATTATTATTAATTTCTTCTATGTGCTTGTGTCAGATGTTTTGTTAAAATGTTATTTAAAAGTTGACTCTAACACATACTTGATAAGCAACATGAAAACTCTGCAAATAACGTGAACAAAGCCTCAAAAACACACACATCAGGTGGTTTTGGTCCGTCTGGCTTTCCACACACAAATGCGGTAATCATTAAATGATTTAACGTGGACTCTTTGATCTGAACGTGCGTGTGTGTGTCAAGCGGTGAAGTTGCTGAGCTCTCTGCTGAGCGTGGCTCTGAGCCTGAGCGTCGGGATCGAAAACAGTCAGAAGCTGTACAACGTGCAGAGGACGAAGACGGTGAGACAAAAGACCCAGCAACTGGAGAGGATGCAGAAGAAGATCTCGGAGGTGAGATCTGTGGATTGAAGATGCTTGGGGGACTGAATGCTTGCTTTGTGTGACTGAATAGAATTTTAACGCCTTCTGACGTCTCTAAAAGTTGCAGGAAAAGAGGGCGGAGGTCGAGAGCATGATGGACGTCATCTTCAAAGGGGTTTTTCTTAAAAGATATCGGTACACAACACTTCTTACATTGCCGCTTTCACTTTATTTTATTTGTTTAAAAACGTTTGTAGTGTTTTCATGTCGACAGGTAACACTCCGCATATGTTGTGTATGTTTGAGCAGGGATATGCTTCCAGAAATTCGCTCAGTCTGCATGGAGGAGTTGGGCTTGTGGATGAAGCTGTACAGTTCGTCATTCCTCAACGATAGTTACCTCAAATACATGGGCTGGATGATGCACGATAAGGTCAGCGGCTGCCTAATTACAGGTGATTCAAGCAGCTTTTCAGATCCTGAAAACAAGCTGAAATCTTTATACGTCACATTTCAGGTACCGGATGTGCGTCTGAAGTGTGTGTTAGCTCTGCAGGGTCTGTTCGGTGATCCTGTCCTGCTCCCTAAACTGGATCTGTTCATCAGTCGCTTCAAGGTAAACGAACTCCCTGTTTAAAGCCTTCAGCTGCACACTATGTCTTACGAATACCTATATCTGGCCCACAATGCAAAAATATTCACACCCCTAGAACTTATTTGTATTTTATTGCGTCACAACTGCAAACTTTAGTGTATTTTTTCTGCGACAGCCCAACAGAAAGTTGCACAAAACTGTGGAATTGGAAGAAAAATATGACTTTGAAAGCTTTGTATGAGTTAAAAATAAAAAAAGTGAGGTGCCTTTAATCTGATTCCCCTTAAATAAAATGGAGTGCAATCAGTTGTGCTAATTGGTGGGTAGAGTCAATCTGTGTGCAGTTTAATCTCAGTATAAATACAGTACGGAGGTATGAGGCATATTAGAGAAGATTAATCAGATTGTAGAATAGAGTAGATCTTTGTTATCGACCAGAATGAGAAGTAGCCAACAGGCCAATGGTTACTTTGGAGGAGTTGCAGCGATTGACAGCTCAGGTGGCTCTATCAACACAAACTATCAGTTATAGACTCAGTAAATCTGGCATAAATGGTGGAACTAAAGGAAGAAAGCTGGTTGTTGGAAGACACCTACTAGGCATTTATGCTTACTCAGGGGTCTAGGAACAAATACTTGCCACACTTTTCACTCTTTTTAATTTTGTAAGAAATAAACATATAGTAAAAAAAAAAAAATAGAAAACCAGTGGTCCTTTATCTTTCAAATTACAATTTTGCACTCCTTTGTGTTGAACTGTCACATAAAATACCAATCAAAACATTCTAGAGTTTGTTGTTGTAAAACAACAAAAAGTTTAAGAGGTCAATACTTTTGAAAGGGATATATTTAATATTAGTACTTATTTAAAAATAAATCCCGGGATATATTAAAATAAGAACTATGAAAATATTTGATCAAAGCTTTCAGTTAAAATGTCCATATAACTCCTTGAGGTCCAAGCGTCCTTTATCGTCATTGCTCATTCTCCGTCCCATTGCGTGGCAGAATCGACTGATCTCCATGGTGCTAGATAAGGACAATGAGGTGGCAGTGCAGACCATGAAACTATTGGTGCTAATCTCCAGGTAAGTTATTGATTTCTATTTTCTTTTTGTGCTTTTTGCTTTTTTCTCCTCCCTTCTCATAATCCTTCTCTCTCCAGAGCCACAGACGACGTGCTGACGTCTGAGGACTACAAGCAGCTCCTTCAGGTCGTTTACTCCTCTCATCGGCCCCTCTCAGCCACCGCAGGGGAGCTGCTCTACTCAAGGTAAAAACGCCTCCGTCGCTTGGCTAAACGTACTAATTACTTGTTTTGACAAAATCAAGAGGCGCCATTGGTCTGTTTCAGGATTCTCAGTGCTGCAGCTCCTACCTCTGATGATCAGGGTGAAAGGAGCGAAGAGGACGAGCGAAGACGACAGATGTTTGACCGACTTAAAGCTTTACTGCGGTTTTATCAGGAGTCTGAGGTGACAGGTTGTTTTTACATTTTTTTTAGTTTATAAAAAAAAATGCTTGTTGCATTTCATATTTAATGGATGATTTTTTATGTTATTTTTTTTATCACGTAAACCTTCAGCTTCACAAGCATGTCGTTTACCTGGTGGACAGCCTTTGGGACTGTGGTGGGTCTCTGCTGAAAGACTGGCCCACACTCACAGCTGCACTGCTGCAGAACAGCTCAGGTAGGAAAGCATGTGTGTGAGTTAGGGGGCAAGAAAACTCTTCAAATCTGTCAGTAGTTACAGAATTTCATAGGATTTTACAATATCTTACTAATATACTGTACAGGTGTTACTCAAACCGTGGGTGTTTTTGTGTTGTAGGTTTTACTCCGGCAGAACAAGCGGTGATTGTGGAGATCCTGGTTGCGTCGGTACGTCAGGCCACAGAGGGGCCAGCTCTGGTAGGGAGGAGCGGGGCCAAGAAGGTAAAAAGAAGGCTGGATGATATCTCTCTTTTAATCTGGTCAAACATTGCGGCTTTAAATTTGAGCTTTGTTCACTAACAGATCATGAGCAATAGAGAAAAGAAAATTCAAGCTGACGACTGTCTAAAGCTCACTGAACATCTGTTTTCTGTGCTTCCCAAGTTACTCTCCAAGGTATTTACACCACATGCAGCAGTCCATGCAATAAGCTCAGTTCACTCCATGTGGTAAAAAAAAATAAAAATAAAATAAAATAATAATAATGTGAATTATTTTATTGTGTTTCTGCAGTTTTCATGTAGTGGCGACACTGTTGCTTCCCTGATGCGGATTCCTCAGTACTTCCACCCAGACAGTCAAGAGGCTAAAAACACACAGGTCTGCATCGTTGCCAGATCAATATTGTATAATAAAATATTTTAATCTGCAGTGTGTTTGGGTATAAAACAGTTCGTGATAAGTGAGTTTAAAAAATAAAAATTAAAAAAACTATTATTTTTAAAATGCGGGGGGAAAAAAAGTGTTTCTAGTTTACCTTTTAAACAACATCTGATTTCGTTCGTCTCGTCAGTCCTCTGCAGAGTTCTTCAGTGTTTTTGTGTGTTGACTTTCAGTACTGATAGATTTTTTTTTGTTGTTGTTTTTTTTGTAAAATTACATGGAAAAGTTAGGCAATAGGAGCTTTAGGAAGACAACTAATCAAATATCATTTCTGGGGTTTTTTGTTTTCGTGTCTTTAGTTGATGGCATAACCGAACAAAAATAGTTCATAACCATTTTGTATGATGCCATTTGTGCAGTCAGTTTCAAGCCTGATGACAGAGATGGCAGCTGTTTTGGACCTTCACTCGGGCCCTGCGGTTCTGGAAGCAGCCGCTCGAACATACCTCAGTCTGTGTGGCGATGGCGCAGCCTGGGCCGTGGCGGCCGGAGCCTCACGGGACTCTCTGGTCCAGCGCTGGGTGGACCGACTGACAGAGACAATTGGGGAGTCGCTCAGGGTAGGCGTCTCGGTTCCCCTTTGTGCAGCCAAATATATATTTTTTGGAAAATTGTTGTGCTCAGACGAGCCGTCATCTGTTTTTAGTTCCATACTTTTGTCAATTTTAGATTCTGAAGAGATAAGCAAGCAGTGGCCAACATGTGCGCTCAGGGTTCCTATGCAATATTTAAAAGTCTGGAACAAGTTGGGCTTTATGATTTTCCAGGGCTTGATAAGTATGGGGGGGGGATGAAAATGTGTTATGGGAAAATGTTTGCGGTTCCAGGCTTCAGATAAAAATCTGAATTCCTGAAAAAAATATATATATTTTTTTGCTTGAACTCGCATTTAAGTTGTCATTTATCTTTAATTCACCACATCACAACTTGAGTCTTTGTCCAGTTTGATTTATCCGTCTGTATTTTGAATCACAGATAAATGCACACAAATTTCAATTAGTTAATTTATATATATATATTTTTAAATTAACAGCTGTTTTGGACTCTGAACTTTCTTAGATCAAGGATATCAATTACACATGTATTTGTTTTATGCATTGAAACCCTTCTTGTTTTTTATCAAAACAGATTAAATCTTATACTAAAGTTACATACATTTTAAAATGTAAAATAAACATTTGGAAAGTCTAAATGTTATGGATTTCTAACTAGAGCTGATCTAGTTATATTGAAAAAAAAGAGCCTTGAATAAAAAATACAGATTTTTTTAGTGGAATGTTGTTCAGGAACTATTCACACTTCCAAAAATCACTTGGTTTTAGAAAATAGAAGATCTGTGTAACTGACAGGCCTCAATTTTTTCCAATAATTTAATTAGAGAAGTCTTACGTTTTGTTCACAAGCGTAGAATTGATTTATTTTCTGTGAAATAAACAGTGAATCCTACCTAACTCTGTAGTTTTTCTGTTTATCCGCTCTCTTGCAGCGCGGCTGTTTTTCTGCTGAGGAAGACGAGACGAGTCAAATTGTAGCGACACTGAAGAAACTCAGAGCTTTCCACAAGTGAGATTTGACCGACGAGGACGCGCAGCGAACTCAACAGTTTAGTGTAAGCTGCTTCTAAATCGATCCTGGTCCAACCTGTCTCTGTCTGCGCTGTTTTAGCTGTCATGACCTCAGTCGATGGAGCGTGTTTGAGCTGCTGTCTCCTCTCCTGACGGAGGACGGCAGCCTGGGAGGACCACCGCCAGAGGTACCGTCATTAAGTCACCGTAGACACTTTTTGATGGTTTTTGTTCTCAGCGTTTTGCTCTGATCAGGTGTTGTTTCCGCAGGTGCTGGAGGAGGCACTGCAGTGCATGTCGTTTGCCATGCTGTGGTCCCTCAGTACGAGCAGCCAAACTCTAACATGCAGGGTGAGTTACATCTGCACCATGATATCCATGATCAATCTGAATCCTGCTTTCACTGTAGCAGTGTACTTGAACTTCTTTGTATGTGAAGACTTGTTATGAGTAGGGAACTTTCTTTCTCCAGTTAAAATGTACATCAAGAAAAATACTGTACTGTTTATTTGGCTCTGATTACTCTATATTCTTTATTTTAATTGTAAAGTTTAAATGCACACATCATGGGCATGGATTCCATGTTAATTTAGATTTTTTTTTTTATCATGTATTTGAAGTGTTGTCTGGATGGATGATGATGATGCGTCATTTCAACGCATTTTAGGTATTAAAATTAGATTTATTGACGATATTTTTAGGTCACATATAATGAAAACTTCACATAAGGATTCAGTTTAATGGGAAAATCGATCCCCATTGATTTTCACTGGTGATGCCAAACTACAGCAACACATTTCCGGCACGATTCTAACTGGATATTTGACTGCTGTTCTTGACAGAAGCGGTAGAGTTCATTTGAACTGGTTCGTTTTCACGATTCGGTTCCTCAAATTCCAATAGATTGGGCGTTAATGTTAGCCAGCTTCGTTTACTCCAAAACCGGTTTAGATGTGCGTTTGGGATCATCGTGCTGTGGGAACATCCAACTTTCTCCAGCTTTCAACCATCTAGCTGTCAATTTGCGATAAAAAAAAAAAAAATCTGGAGGTATTCCTCCTTCTTAAGTATTCCATCAGCTTTTAGAATGCACAATTCAATTCTATTCAGTAAAACCTTTATTTGTCCCCAAGGGGCTGGTCAAACACCGACATGTTAAAAACAGTCGTAGGATTATCACGATGCCGCCGCCACCGTGCTTGACAGCCGATAAAGTGTTCTCATGTGTGAAAACTTCAGGTTCACTCCTCCGTATAAACTCCATGTCATAACAGCCAAATAGTTCAGTGTTTGTTTCCATGCGACTTGCTGTGAACGGTTACAGTAGTCCGCTGTTTGTCAGGTCAATGCAGGCTTGATTCTCACTAAATTGCTTTCATTTGAGGATGAAGTTTGGAAATCAACCAGTTTAAATGAACTTTACCAATATTTCTAAAAAAAAAAGAAGGAAAAAACAAACAAACAAACAAACAGGTCATATATCTAGTCAATTTTAGGAGATTTATGCTTAGCATGATTTTTGTTTTCACTGTCTGGAAAAGTGGATTCATTTTTCTAGCTTTGTGATCCCTTTGGAAAACTTTGGAGATGCAATGTGTTTGTTTTTTTCTTTTCTTTTAGGAGAAAGCTGTGGCCCAGAGGCTCCAGCTGCGTCTCTTCTGTGACAGGAGCTACCGGTGTCTCTCCCACTGCAACCACAGCGTGAAGAATCAGGTACAGCGGGAAGCGGGCCGAAGAACATCTTCCCACCTTCCTTCCTAACCTTTCCCTTTCCTCAGGCGTTCCTGGGTGTGTGCGATGTCCTGACGGCTCACTCGTACCAGCTGCAGGTGTGGGATCCCACCTGCTTCGGCCCTCTGCTCTACACTCCCAGTCCCAAACTGCAGAGGGCGCTGCTCACCTTCGTATGCGTGAACGTGTTTGTTGTCCCAGACGGCGACAACCAGAGCAGAGGTAAGGTCTCAGCATGTTTACTGTTTTATTTCACTTTAACCTTCATATAGAGAATTATTTATCCACATAAAATATTTTTCCTGCCAATTTAAATGATCGTCATTTGAGGGTTTTTATCTCAAAAAGTTGTGACAGAAGTTGAAGGTGTAAACTTCAGGATGTTTGTGACATTAGCCAGAAAAAAAAGATGTTGTTTTCACATGAAAAACATGCTAGACACATATCTAATTTCCAAATATTATTTGATATAGTTACTTTGTGTTTATTTGATATTTTTTGTCTTTGTCTGTGCATAGAAATTAAGAAAAAAAAAGATGATGCTAAAATGGTATCAGCATGAATAAGAATTAAGTTTAATGAAGTAACACAGAATAAAATGGGACAAAGTTCTTCAAGTAAACATGTTATTTAGAATTTATCATGGTTTGTTAGATTATACTCATAATGGCTGCCCTAATTCATCATTTTGACACTTGTGGCTTTCAGCTAATGAAAATCATAAAACTTCAGTTTCTCAGAAACTCATAAACTTATAATAAGACAATTAGTACAATTAGTTTTAGTTTTTTTTTTTTTAGACTGAGCTGTCGGACGTCAACATTTCCATAAAACTTGTCAGCAGGGGGAAGCATGAAAACCAAACTGCTTAATGGACTTTGTTTTGAAATCCTTTCAAGACCGCAATAACCAGTGTTGCTTGAACACCTCCATCACAGTTTTTGTTCTTCCTTCCACTCAACTTTCTATCATTGTGCTAGGATTAGACTAATTAATGATCTGTTGAGGCTTACACTCCTGGAGAGTGTCAGCAGCCTTCCCCATGTTTGTAGACCATAACATAACATTTTTGTGTTAAACGTCCTCTTTTTTTATTAATTGGTGGTATGTGATAGTCTAGTTTTCTGAGAGTCTGTAGGCTGCAAGCAACAATCGATGACGTTAACAGAAATAAGTCCTTGAAATATATTGCTTTGTGTGTAATTAATTAATGTAATTGATTTAATTAATTGAATTGCTGAAGTGAATAAACTTGACGATGATATTCAGTCTTATTTAGATTAAGCTGTAGGTTTCCTTCTAAACTTGATGAGGATATTACGAGGAAAAACGGAGCAGCGGGTAGAAAAAAAATTAAAACGTATGTTATGTAAAAAAAAAAAAAGTGATGTTTTTGATGAAACCAAAAACATTTGCACATTTTGGGCCTTTGCAATTTAGGTAGATCAAACCATCAGAGAAGGCAAATGTTCTCCAACATTTAAAAGATGACAAGATTTAACTTTTTATCTGCACCACAAAAAATAACAAAAAAACAGGAAAATACAAAAACAGGAAAACAGATTCAGCTTTATAAAGTTGTTTTTTGTTGTCGTTGTTTTTGTGCGAGGCCGGCAGAGGAGTAAAAGTGCAAAGAGTTGCACACAAAGTTAAGTGCGGAGAACTTTGCTTTAGCTGCAGCGTTGCACAGCAGATGGCGCTGTCGCTCTGCGTCGCCTCAGAGTAGAAAACCCCGCAGCTTCCCGAGCTCACAGCCGCGCCGATTATTAAATGCACGGCCACACGTTTGGCTCAGTAAGTCGCAGCAGAGCCGCTTGCCCGACTGTAAACGTCTCCCGATTTCCAACCTGACCCGACAATTGACCCCCTCACCCAATTACAAAGGAGGCCCCGTTAATACCTTCAGACTGAAACAGGATTGACTAATTTGTATGGAAGCGTGTTCGACTTTGTTATGCAAAGCGATGCAGCGTGTAAACCCGATGGCGGCGCGCTCCTCTTTGATTCATAATGAGGAAAACAAGAGTGACATGTAGAAAGTGGAGAAAAAAAAACAACTAAAATATATATATAAAAAAAGGGGCGATTTCTTTGCAGAGTCCTGCTGGTAAACGTCTGAATTCATTCACCGCATCCGAAATGTTTCATTGTCTCTCACAGCAGCTTCTGCCTTCCGCAGACATATTGCATCCAGAATGTGGGAGAAGTCCGGGAAAAAGCCAATAACTGTCCTGGTGGGACTCTCTTAAATGTTCAAGCAAATGTAATCCAGGATTATTGGTTTTTGAACATGTAATAAAAAGCTATTGTTTTATTGGATATTCCTGGTAATGATTTTGTTATATGGACAGTGTTTTCTATTAGCCCGGGAGATCAGAGATCACTCAGAGGGCAGGGGCACTGAGGTAAATCAAAAAAAAAAAAAAAAAAAAAAAATAAGGGAAATCTCTTTCCGTGAGAAAATTCCATTAACTCTGGCTCGCCTCCGAGACCATTTTATTAGCCTTGTGAAAGATTGAAGCCACATGGTGTCACACCCATAACCACAGTCTGATGTTATCTTTGATTTCCACCTGCTAAAGCCATCGTCCCAAGACTCAAACTCTCACTCTCACCCATTTAGGCTTTGTTCTTTTTTTTTTCCTTTCCATTATATGATTCTGTGTGATTAATCCCTCTTTTTTTTACGTCATTCCCATATTTTTCTCCTCGTCTTTTTTCGTTTCTTTTCTTTTTTTTTTTGTCCTTCTTGACCAATTCACATCCAATCACATGTTTGAACCGCACCCCCACCCCTCCTCTTCCTCAGTCAGTGAGAGCTCTGAAGTGGAGAGGCTGGAGGAGCTTCACAGAAGAAGGAATCTGCTGGCGGCCTACTGCAAGCTGATCGTACACGGCGTGCTGGAGACGAGCACGGCGGCAGAAATCTACACGCACTACGTGAAGGTGAAGGTCAACTCCGTCGGATGGGTCGGATGCTGGAGATCGCATCTGTTCACGTTCATAGATTTATTATGATTTTTGTTGTTGTTGCAAAAATCAATGAAGTTCTTGTTTCTGAAAGGGTTAAAGTTATAATCCTTATTTGTTTTTTTTGTGTGTGTTTTGTTTTTTTTACATTTGACAACAGCAAAAACTTGTGTATTCTATTCTTTACATTTTGTCTAAGAACAGCCTTAAATTTTACTTCCCAAATTCAGTCACTGAATAAATAAATATTTTAATAGAATTTTTCTAAAGAGGCATCATAAAAATTTCTGAAAAAAATTAACATTTTGATAACTCAACTTTTTCATTTCTGTACCAGATGTTCTTTGCTTTTGGTTGATATTTGGTATTTCATTATTGTGCAAAATTTTCCAAAGAGCAATTTCCCCCCCAACACAGGAATGAAGTAAAAAAAAAAACAAAAACAACCAACCAAACAAACAAAAAAACAGATATATTACTTCCAAATACAATCAAAAAGAAACAACCTGAAAGTTTGGGATCTAGTGATACATTCAATTTGCCTCGGAAGTTAAACTTCCTGGTAATGACATCGAACCAGAGTTGCACATGTTGAAGTCTGAAAACCAGCGTTATTTACCAACTATTGTAGTGTTAGTAGTAAAGTACTGCTGAATTTTTTTCTCTTTATTTTTTTAGTTCAAATACTAAACAAAAGAAGTTTCATGACAGAGGGTGAATGTATATGTTATAATCCCCAACTTCCTGAAATAATGTTTCTTCTAAAAAGTAAAAAAAAATTTAGATTGTTCATTTGAATATAGCATGTCCAGTGCATATAAGGTTTGATATGATGTAAATTAGTGACATTAGGCATAATTGGTAATTTCATAATTAAACAATTTTTGCAGTTCTGGTTTGTAGAACATTTTATTAGGGTATGTGTCAAATATGCATCATCGTGCAGTTCAGCTGCACTAAGGCTTAAACGATTTAAAGAAATACAAACGGTCAAGAGTGCTGATAAATAGTTTATGTGTCAGTGTTGGGATAAGACGTTAGGGTTCCAAGCAACCCCAAATTATGAGTTTAAGTTGCAGTTTCAAATGTTGCCTAAAAACTGTGTGTATTCTCAGCTGGCTGCTGGTGCTCTGCATGAAGTCAAATGATGCATCTTTCAGTAACATTTTGCAAAATTACTCTATTTATTTATTTTTTGTCCCCAGCATTACAGCGACTTCGGCGACATCATCAAGGAAACGATTTCCAGGACCAGACAGACGGATAAAATAGAGAGCACTCGTACTCTGGTGCTCTGCTTGCAGCAGGTACAACATGGTTTGCTCATCGAAAAACAACAAAAAAAAAAATCAACCTCCTCTTCTGTCAGCACAGCTGCTGATGTGTTTTTTTTTTTATTTCCCCCCAGCTGTTTGTGCAGCTTAAGCGGGAACAAGAGAGCGGTGGCAGGGCTCACTCGGGAGTGCAGACGTTCACCTGCATTAAGGAGCTGGCCAGGCGCTTCGCCCTCACATTCGGAGACCTTGTCAAGTTTCGTGAGTGTCTCGTCATGATCCACAGGTCAGCCAGGCGCTCCTCGCATCTCTCCCGACTGTTTTCGGATTCGTGTCGGTTCCCATTTCCGTTCGCTCAAGTTCTCGTGCGAACGTGTTTTAGGAACGGCGTGGAGTTTGTGTTCCAAGAATTCCGACAGGCTCCAGACAACGCAACGCCGCCGTACCTCTCCTACCTGACCATCCTTAGCGAGTTCTCCAACAAACTGCTCAAGCCAGACAAGAAGGCAGTGTGAGTGCTGCAAGCAACGGGCAACTTGGAGGAATATGAACTTTGACATTTCTCAAACTCTTTATTTTTATTCCCTCCCTTTCTATTCTCAGACTCTCCTACCTGCAAAAACACACCGCAGAGCACATAATTGACCTCAGGGAGGAGTGCTGGCAGCCGCTCATCTACTATCGCGCGACTTTATTGGCCGTGGCAGAAATGGAGGACGCCGTGTCGTATGTGAGCTCAGACAGGAGGCCCGGCCTTCACAGTCGCTCTCCTGTCTCCAAACAAAAGCTGGAAGGTATGGACCCCTGCGCCTTTCATTGCAGAATGAGAGAGGGCGCCTGCATAGTCTGGAAAAACTAGGGGGCTTGATTTAAATATCTTCTAGTTCTGGGTAAGTTTGGAGAAACAAAAGAAGAGCCTGGAAAAAAATATTTCCAGACTTTATTTCCTGTCTTCATCCTTCCTTCCCTGCTTTCTTTTACATTTTTGTCTTTCCTTTCTCTTATACTTTTCTTTGTGTCCTTATTTCCTGTATTTCTGTCCATGCATACTTGTCATTTCTTTTATTTTGTCCTACTTTCTTTCTTATTTCTCTTGTAATTCCTTTCTTCCCTTCATTGTCTAAGCTGAACAATATATTTTGTTCTTACCTTTTTTCTTCCTGTCCTTAATTGTATCCATCCTTTCCTTTACTTAATCCTTCCTTTTGTAGTGTCATTATCTTTACTTTTCTTGTTTCATGTCTTCTATTGTACTTCCCGTCTTTATTTTCCCTTTTTCTTTCATTCCTTTGTGTTCATCCTTCTTCCCTTGCTTTGTTTCCTTCTTTTTTGCTCTTCTCTCATTTCCCTCCATTTTTTCTTGTGTCCTTCTTTCCTTCCTCTGTCATAATTTAATGGTGAACTTTGGCGTTTCATATTTTAAAATGACTATAAAGAACTGAATCTGGAAAAGTTGGCTGCCGACACGTTTTACCTCTTAATTATGTTTTTAGGACACAAGTCCCCAAGTCAAGGTCGCCCAACTGAACAAGTCACTAAGGTTAATAAACCCAGCTTCAGCCACAGGTGATAAAGCTAACTCTCCTCTCTCATAAAAGCCATTTTTTTCACATTATTTTTTACCCAAGTCACCTCCTCAGTTCTCAGGTGAACCCGGGTGACACAGATCCGTTCTCTGTCCCTCCGGAGCTCCACGGAAGAAGCTTCAACATGGCTGCCACCGTCCTCGGCATCAACGGCGAGTCGGATGACGGCAGCGTGGACATCGAGCTGTGAGGACCAGGAAGTGGGAGCGGACCGTCTCTCCCGTCTGGACAAGACTTCCATTAGCCGTCTCTTCTAAATCTGCACCTGATAACTGGTGTCCACTTCGTTAGGCTGTGCAGAGATCAAGACTCCAACGCTTTGTTCGATTTAAATAATCTCTATTTTAAGTTCTGACGGGGAAAATATGACCAAAACACCCCAAACCAAATCATGTCATTTAAGTTTTAATGCTGTTTGTGTCATTTACTGTTTTTTTTGGTGTCATATCTTAAAGCACTTTTTTGTTTCCAGTAATACTTGATACCTGACATAAGCTGGTAGTTGAAGTAGTGCCAAACTAAGAAACACTATAAAAGGATACAGGGTTCCTATGCAGTCTTGAAAAATGAGAAATTTTGCTTTTACAGCTTTCCAGGTTTAGATAAGAATGGAGAATACCAAACTAACAATAAAAAATGTTTCCTGCCTAGGTTCAATTCTTTTAAACTAAATATATATTAGGGAAACATTGGGATTAATACTTTGATGATATTCTAGTTTGTTTCATTGCAAACGTTACTAACTGAAAACCCAAAACTGAATGCACACTCAGGAATTAAGAAAGGGAGGTTTTAGTTTTCCTGACAGAAATAAAATTTTTGAAATACTTTAGTTTGTAGAATTAGAAGAAAGTACCGAATATCATGAACCTACATTTAAACCCTATCATGAAAAACCTTAATGGTGTATTATCCCAGATGTTGAAAAGCAGGTGTATGTGATGTTGGCAAAATTGCTGGAAAAATCTAGGAAACTGTGACTGGAAAGGCCTGGAAGTTTAAAATAGAGACGTGTGGGAACCCTGTGGAAATCACCGATTAAGACTGAACCGACTTTCAGAGACTGAATATTTTCAAGAAAAATGTAAAAATATCAGAATAACCAGAAACACTGAGTCACAGAGAAGGATGGAAATGTATAGCAATGTCAACATCTGGATAGTTTGGAATTCCTAACTCAAAAACATAATCACCTAAATGTTTAAGAAATAAAGCTAAATACCTTTTTTTTTTTTAGGATTTTTTAAAACCCAAAGATCATGTGATAAAACAGGTCTTGTGTACAGTTATTTTTTTTTAAGTATTTAAAGCAGAATAATAAAACTTCCTGACCATTTTACAAAATCACAGGAAAAGTTTGTACTTACAAACTTACAACAGGTTGTAAATTCAGTGAGAAACGGTCTGTGAAATCCTGAGTATGAACCAAGTATCTGCCCCAAGACAGAAAACTCCTTGGCTGATGAGTGAAACTGTCCAGAGCGTCTTTTGTACATATCAGCAAAGAGCGACCAACTCTGTAGCACTGAAGTTGGAAGCATCGTTTTCCTCCTCCGGCCTCATAAGTATAATTTCTGATTTTCACTTGACACCCAGTGGATTTATGTTCTATCAAAGTGTGACGCTGCTTAAGCAGTCATAACTGGATGAGTTAGAAAGTGTCTTTTAAACCTTTTGGTCGATCAGGGTTTGATTACACGTACACGATTTTACATCAAGGACTATTTGTATTATGTGACTAATATATATATTTTTAAACAGTGCTGTAATAAAATACATCTTTAAGTTCATCGCTTTAGCTTTTTATATCTGTGTCGGATTTCATCGGCTCTGTTGGCAATGATTGTCATGACAGTTTATATCTATTTGTAATGTAAATAATTTGAATAAAACAATACCTGTAGCCTTTTATTGATAGTCATTGACCGTATTAAAAAACTTGAATGTATTTTATTCTATTGAAAGTTTATTTCTTAGAAATTAGTTTTTTTTCTACAAAGCGACTGTCTAAATGGCTCTTAAGCCCCAATTGAGACATCCAGAGTATTGATCAGTAAAATAAGTGTCTCTTTAATAACTGTAGCTAAAATATTTCAAATATTAGACCAATAGAAAGTTTGAACTCTTATTTTGGATTTATTTTTCCAGTACTACATCATAGCCTGTCCCTGAATTCCTTTCTGCCACTTTATCTAAATATACAAAACATTTCTCAGTGTTTCCCTTCCTGCCAAATCCTTAAGCGAGTGGAAAATGCAAAAAAAAAAAATTGTGTTTGGCATCGGAACATTTATGCAGGTGTGAGTGCACAGCAGAAGTAAAACGGTGACAGAGCAAAACGGGCAACTGGGAAAAACTAAAAAAAAAAAAAAAAATCATACATTCTGAGAATGTCCCACATTCTTTTCAGATGAAATTAGTCATACAATATAAAAACCAGCACTATTCCTTTACTGTTGCAACTAAAGCTTCATTATTAATAAAAAACAAACAAGCAAAAAACCCAAATGTTCCTTTATTTCCTCTCAAAGCACATTCACGCAAAGTACTCTGTACCATAGAAAAATGTCTAAAACTCCACATCATTTACAACACGGCAAACTCATAATAAATATGTACAATACTTCATAAATTCATCTCAAATAATTTAGAAACCCAACTCTACATTAAAGTCCTAATGAACGCAGACGCGTACAGTGTGCGGTTTGTGTGTGTGTGGTCATGTGAACGGCGAGCAGAAGGCTTAGACTGTGGCTCATTAGGAGTTTACAGCAACAGACCCTTTAAGCATTTACAGCCTCGTAGAAAAAAAAAAAAAACCCTTTGATATGATTAGTGGAATGTAACATTAGCCAATAAATCTGATCCCTGAACGAAATCAATAAGGTCTCTTAAAAACTATTCAGGGAGATCTGGTGTAGAACTAATGCCGTTTGGCAACTCCAATGTTTTGGTGCGGCAGGACTTTCCCTGAATGATCCGTGACGGTAAAGGCTTCTTAACATGAGGAGGGAACACTAGGGAAAGAAAGAAAAAAAAGAAAAAAAAAAAAAAGAGCTACAGCTTTCAACATTATTAAGTCATCTCTGGTGATTTTTCTTTTTAAGTGTAACACATGAAAATATAAAATTGCCTCTCTGAGTGCTGAAAACCTTGCAGCGCCACACACGTTTTTTTTTAAACCATTCGTTCATTAGACGTGCGGGACTTTGAGATGTCTAAGGCGTCTTCTGGTTTTTGAGTCTTGCGTCTGTTGATTTTTTTTTTTTGCGTGACGCTGTTTTCATAACCACGTCACGTTGACTGTATGTATGGAAGAGGGCAGGGGGGGGCGTCATTCGAAGTCGTCTTCGTACTCGTATTCATCCATGTCCAGGTTGCAGTGTGGCGTGGGGATCTCAAAGAAGTGTCTCTTTGTCAGACCCAGCTCGCTGGAGATGTGCTGCCCCAACGGGCTCAAGGGATTATCATACCTAAACAGACACAAGGAGACGGGGATTACCAATAACACAGTGGTTGGATACCAATAAATCCTCTGGAAATTCTCTACGGGACGCCCAGGTGCTTTTAATTAATGCTGGATTTAAAACAATCATGGTGAAAATGTATTCCGAGATTTATGACACTGTTCGAAGCGCCAGCCGAGCGACAAACTTCTTGTTTGTCGGTTGGCTGGCTCTTCTAACAGGTACATGTTCCTGCAAAAGTATTCGCACCCTTTGAACTGCATTTCATTGGGATTTTTTAAATGTGTTTCGGGATGGACCAATACAAAGCTGATGGACGGTGATGCACGGTTTTCCGTCTCTACCAGCGTCGGACATCTAAAAACTGAAATCCTTCTCCATTCTGCTAATGTTCTGTGCAACAAAGCTCCGGATCAGTCAGATTGAAATCGATATTCAGGCCTTGCAGCAGATTATTAGTTGGATTTAGATGTAGATCTTTGGTTCCTGCTGGAAAGTGAAGCTCTGAGCTGAAAACAAAAGCATGTCACTCTTTCCAGATTGTCACAATTTCTCTTTCGCTTCACATTTATGTGCTGCTGTCTTTCTAGAACTACATGACTCAGTAGTATGTTGGTGTTGCTCTCCTACGTCCTGATTTGTTCTTTTTCCAAAAAAAAAAAAAAAAAAAAAAAGAAAATGTTTATAATCTTTTTGGTTTTGGTTCTGCATGTTTGGGACGATTGTTCCCTCTGGTTTATGATGCTGTGCAGCTGGAAGGATTTTAAAAAAATCATTTTTGGACAATTGGTATCTACGGGTTATGCAGGGTTATTTATTTTTTTGCACAACTGTGAGCAGCCGACTAGCTTCGAAGCTCAAATAATACCCTGAACTATGAACCCGAATCCTAGAGGAGTTGAAAAGGAGAGAAGGAAGAAGTTTAAACCACCAATCACAAGGATCACATCTCCTACTTCAACATCTAACCATATGACCAGAAAAGATCTTACAAAAGCAAATGAAGTAGATTTATTTATTCCCTTTGGGATGAATAAAGTAGTTTTGAATTGAACTGCAGTCGTGTTGGCCCATCTGGTTAAAACGGGACATTTTGTGGTTGTAATATGACAAGTTCAAGGGGTGTCAACACTTCTGGATTTCACTGTGTGTGAGAGCTAAATTTGATAGAAAGAATGACAAAAACATATATTCTTAAATGAATTAAAAACTTGTGCCATTTCTACACATTCAACAGCAATATGGGGTAAACGTATCCATGCTATGAACACAGGCAGGAAACACGCTTGCTTTCTTGCCAGGAGTTGAAGAATAATCAAACCTGGCAGCAGAAGACGTTTTCTCGTCGACGACAACTCTCCAAGAGAGATCGCCGGTTTTCTACAAGCTCACCACATGGTGCCGATAAAGCTTTAAAAGGACGCCAAAAGGACGGGATGAGTGAAATTAGTCTTCATGGCAAGAAAGCAAGTAAAACAGATTCATCCATGACGTTGAACTGCGTCTTTTAGCAAGCAGACGTAACCGGAAAGGACACGGGAGCACCACATGACGGCAGGGACAGATGTGGAGGAGCTTTCATGTTTTTCACCTCAGGTAAAATAGAGATTTAAATGTAAAAGATGTAAGTTTCGGTAATAAACTCCCAGGTTTACTTTCTGTCTTGAATGTGCGAATATTTGGCGGGGAGAGGATAGACGCTAGGAGTAGGTTTAAGGGTGAAACTTTCCCAGAAAGAAGGAACAAAAAAAAAAAAAAAAAGGGAAGGAGGAAAACTCTTGTCCCTGCTGAAACCCTGAGTGTCTTACCTGCTCTCTGGGGAGCTGCCTGTCTTTAGAGGTCAGTGGTGTTCCTAAAAGCGCCACACAACATGCCTGTCAACAGCCTGGTTTTATCACTGATTCACTGTCAGAGGGGCGGGGGTTGGGGGGAGCTCATCTGCTGCTGCACATTATCCTCAGTCAGAGCAAGCTGGCTACATAAAACGGCCACCATGACAGACAATTCAAAACAACCAGACTTTTCAGCTCAAACACCTTTAAGAAGCTCTCTTTCGTCCTTTCTTAGCATCAATAAATGTACGGCAAACGTTAAATTCTAACTGATGTAACTCTAAAGCACGGTCAGTTAAAAACACAATGGTATTTCTACAATCAGATGAAGCAGAAAATGTCTAGATTAAACTTTTCTGAAAGACTCCCAACAGGTGGACGTTGCGCTTCGTCGATATTTTTAATAAAATCTGCCCCCCCCGATTATTGGAGCTGCAGCTGTTTTCTGCCGTCACACTTACACATCGTTGCACTGATTATTTTCAGCCTCCTCTGCCACCAGTATGTCGTACTCCTCTGCTGCGTACTTCTCCCAGTCTGAGACCTCCTGGCCGTCCGTCTCGGCCTCCTTGGAACAACAACAAAAAAAGAAACAAAACAAAACAGCAGTGGTTAGAAAACGGACCTAACCTCTGATGGGAGGATGACCCTGACCCATCGCGTCTTACGCACCCTTATGACAGAGAAAGGGTCCCGCTGCTCGTGGTTCAGGTACTTTTCGATGTTGAAGAAAGTGTCAAAGAAGATGTGGGCCAACTTGCACCTCTTGAGATCCCGCAGGGTTATCTTATCTACCCAATGCAAAAATAAACAAAAGAAAAAACTCTCAAGTTCCCAAACAGTGGCTTTAAAAAGTATTTACATTTCTTAAATTTACCAAGCAACTGAATTTACAATGAGTTTAAATTGCATCCAGATGGACTCCATTCACTTAGTAGGTGACAACAGTGTGAATAATTCTGGAATAGAATGAATATCGTTTGTCCATTTTATGCCTTTGCTTACTCTAAAAATATTACTAATAATATATTCCAGCATTACCAGACAGTTTTATGCGTTTAAAAGTGGAAATAAATTAGGGGTAGGTTATCATAAACGATCATTTTGGAATAATCTTTAATTGTTTTGATATTCAGCCAGTTTGCAGGTCCTGGTAAAACTGTGCTGCAACCAGTAAAATCAATAAACCACCTGATTAATCAGCAAATACCAAATTAAAATTAATATTTTGTCCAACTGTTTCCTCGACTAAACTTCGCCATTGAGGTGTGTTGTTGTACTGAATGGGATTTAAGACGGAGCAAGAAATGTAGCCAATGTTTCAGCCGCCTTCCAGATACTAATCCTGACTTTTAAAACCGTATAACCGCCCATGCACACGCTCAGTCTGCATGGAAAGTAGCTGAAACTCCTGGTTTTGTCAGTTAGTGTATTTGCGGGAAAGACAACGAAGGCTTCAAAGCTGTTTCTGCTCAGCTGCAGAGAAGCAATAGGCTTTAAAGTTACACGTCTTGGCAGCGGTATGGATATTCTTTGAATTTATAATATTACCTACCTGAAGAATTTTAACTGCCCCCCCCCCCGCACAATCTGTTCGAATACTTTAGGTCGCTCTGCCTAGTTACTGTTCGGGAAAAACATCTCGGTGAAGAGGTTGTTCCATATTGGGTTACGTGTAATTTTATACAACTCCACTCGTGCAGCACACCATTGGGCTGCACTTGGGTCACATTCCAGCAGTGGTCGTCAATACTAAACACGCATACCCCACTGTGAACTTCTAAATCACACAGTGGAGGAGTTAAGTGTTGGAGGGAATTTGTTGACAGTGTGGATGACACCAGCAGCTGGCCGCAGGCGGCCCAGTTAGTCCTCTCATCTGTAACCGTTCCCTCGGCCGATGATCAATGATCTGGCCTGAAAACGCGCCTGTGCATCTGCCACCGGGGACAGCCGGACTGAGCACTACGCGGATAAATGTGAAACAGCGCCGACCTTCCACCTCGGGCTTGACGAGGTCGAGCATTTGGCAGAGGCAGTCCTCGAATGGAAGGGGCTCGATGGCCAGGGCCTCCAGTTTCTGACACTGCTCGTCGTAGAAGTACTCCAGCTCATACATGCTGAGCACCCCGTCCCCGTCCAGGTCCATGCAGCGGAACCAGTACTCTATGCTGCAAAGGGAAAAAATAAAATAAAAATACAATCGGTTTAGAAAACGAGAACGAAGGATGATACAATCAGTGCGGCCAAATGTCAAGATACCTGGTGTCGGTTTTCTTGTCTTCCTCAGAAATGAGGAACCAAACAAAATCAGCGTAGCTTAGCCTTCCCTCCTTATACACCCGTCTGTCCCTGATGACAACAGCAGCAGGTAAAGAGGATAAATACTGGTAGCGTACATTAACAACATATTCTGATACTCGACTCACCTTGTAACTGTTCCTGAGAATATCCTTTCAATCAATTTCTGGGAAATGGCTGCAAAACACAAAGTGGAGCGGTGGCTTACAACAGAGCTCTCTCTCTCTCTTTCTCTCTCTCTCTCTCTCTCTCTCTTGGTCACCGAACAACTCGACACATGTGGCCCCCGTTCTCATTCTTTCCAGTTCGGTTTTTGTGACAGCACCATAACTCACGGTGGTCATCGCTGTGACCGCATAGTGTTAGAAATTGTTCCAGACATGGCGTCATTGAAGCAGAGTATATACGCTGCTCTCTTATTGATCTTGTGTCTTATTTCCCTTGCCTCACCCTCGAATCATCAGCTAAAAACATGTGGTGTGAAGAGAGGGGGAGATTAATCTATTTTAACTGGCTGGGGGTGAGGAGCGAATACGGTGCTACAAAACTCTCCTATCAGCCCATTCAGATTCTGGAGAAATAACAAAAATGTCATAAATGGAGCAAATTTAATGGCTTGGTGTTGAATAAAAAGGTAGGGAAGAGTTTTTGATGTGATTAAGTGATGGCGACTGGTTCACCTTGGTCATTGTGCCGCACCAGGTCTTTCTGGTCAATGTAGAGGTCGTGGTCAGAGTCCAGCTCCCAGAACTTGCAGTAGATCACATAAAAATGCTCGTAGGAGAAGTATTCTGTCAGCTGGTTCACGTCTTCCTCCTGCTCCAGCAGCGCCACATTCTGTGCAGGAAAACGGGAAAATGTTTTTCTACCCATGTGACATTCAACCCAATAGTCTAGTATGATCTAACAAAAAAAATAAAAAAATAATATACGTATCCCCAAATTAAAAAAAAGTGTCTTCACAAAGATTCCATCTTTGGAAATTTTTTCATAGTTTCTCTCCTTACAAGCACAAAATTCAATGTTTTTTTTTAAAATACATATTTAATGTAAAAGACAAACAAGGAGCAGTTGTAAACGACAAAACAACAAAACTGCACATCACTGTGAACATTTGATTCTTAGAATTGTTAATTAGATTCTATTATTATTGTTTTTATGCCATTTGTTGTTGATGTATTTGACGGATCTCTCTCGTAAATGAGACAATGAGTCTCGAGAGATTTTCCCATTTAAATAAAGGATTAAAAATAATGAACAAAACATGCCTCAAAGGTCCATAGGTGGCAGAATGTATTAATATAATTATAAAATATTAACTCTCTCTGTATTTAATGAGTACTTAAAATAAGGCAATATTTAATATCTTTACATGCTGATGTAATTTGAACCTATACAAATAAAATGTGGTTTGATTGATAAAATCATATTTAAAGCCAACAACCGTTATCTTTAGGTGGTAAAGCCAGAACTGTCCGGTCTTACTCAGCTTACGCTATTTTGCAAAGATAAATAGGAAAAGACTTCAGCTTCTGAAGGGACAAATATAAATACTTTTCAGTTCAACTAAAGAGAGACTAAATGTACCATATTTTGTCTTAGTACTTCTATTTCCCAACCATTTTCTACTTCGCTTTGATCCAACAGAGTATCAACAAAATACTTTGAAGTTAATAGTTGTAAGGTGACCAAATGTGGAAATGTTAAAGGGTGTATGAATAAATTTGCATGGAGCACCAGATATAAGAAGAAGAAGAAGAAAAAAAAAAAAAAAAGCAATTATGAGATTTACCTGAAGAAAATTACTTTTTCTGAGCTCAGAAAAGGTTATTTTTCCAGTCCATGACCGGTTCACATTGTAAAATATCCTCTGAATTACCTGGAAAAGAATCAGCGGTGTGTTAACTTCCAAAAATGACACAGAAACAGAAAACCCTGTTCGGTACCATCGCCCTGTGAATGGGTTTTCTTTCCCCACGTACCGTGGTGATATATCGCGAGTGGAAGTCCGGTGCTTCTTTCAGAAAGGCCAGGCCTGCATGCGAGTTCACTACATCCTGAAAGCATAAAGTACAGATGGTTTACTCAGTTTTTGCTCCACAAAAAGAAACAATCATTTTTAGCCCTGTGAAGTTTTACAACCGCCACTTTAACAGATACGTTCTGGTAAATTACACCGTTACTTTCAAAGACAAGCTAAGTAACAGTCAGCATCTGGTTTAAATCTGTGAAAGATATATCCCAAAGCCTGCCTGAACAGGAGTATGAATCCATGCTAATAGAGACATCAGATGTCGGCCTCTTGCACATTTTGTCACAATTCTCATGGGAGCAGAAAGCACATCAGAGATTACCGAGAGAAGCCGGCCAACACAAATGTTCCTGTGAAATCTTAAAGCACTGAGTGAGACAGTTGAGCAAATACTACTACTTTCATAATGCCATGAAGTCACTAAAGCATCTAATAAACTGCAGTTACAGTCTTATTAAAACAATTCTTCATGCCTTTCCTCTACCCAGCCTTCCTGGCACCCACCAAAGGAAGAAAGCGTCGACATAAATGCGACGGTGGCAATGAAATTAAAAGGCCTTATTCCGTGGCAGCCGTCATGCCTCTTTGACTCTTACTGGGAGAAATTAAATCATAGAAAACACATAAATCACTGGCCACAGGAAACAGGCCGGGACAGTCAAATCTACTCCACTGCAATCCACCTTTCATTCATCAAAACAGTCAAAGGCGATTCGCCGAGAGGAATCGTACAAATTAAACAGCGTGTGCCACACAGACTCTCTGCCGCTACGTTAACCGGTGTTCGGCTCAGACTGAAAGCTCTCGCACGCAAGCATGAATGTGAATCAGGTGCAGGGAAGGGCCGGTTTGGCCCACGAACAACCTGCCGGATGGAATGACAACACAAGCAGAGATACTAAAGCAAAGTGGAAGGAAAACTACACATTTGCTACTTTTTTTTTTTTTTTAACAAACAAAAAAAAACGTGGCACACATTTTGTATTTGACACTCTTGTATTTGTGATACCCCTTGATAAAATCAGGGGCAAATACTTAAAGAGTCTGTGTGTAAGTTAAGCCAAGCAAAATCGCAGCTGGTTGTTGAACTAATATTTTGGAGAACACTAGAGAACAAATTGTATCGTCTTTAGTCAGGTGAACAGAATTGTCTAGAATTTTAATCTGTAGATACGCAAATGTTGTGGAAACCCACCCAAAAAGACTTGGAGCTGTAACTACAGCAAAACATTGTTCTACGAAGTGCCGACTCAGGGAGTTGAATACAAATGTACACAAGAAAAAAACAAAAAACAAAAACAGTTTTCCTTCCACTACACAATTATGCATCACTTTGTGTTGATATAACTGGAAAAAAAATGCAGTGAAGTACATTGGAATACAACCCTCACAGGTATGTGGTCGTAATGTGACAAAATATGAACATGCATTAGGAATACGCCTGCATGGCAATGTTAAAAAAAACAACAACCCACAAATTCTCCCTTCTTTACATAAACAAGGAAGGTCTCAGAAGGGCATGCCGCAAATTAAGCTCAGTTTGCACCACCCAAGCCAGGGCAATTTTGCCATCCCACACTGCCAAGTCCTGCTCTCTCCCTGGGTGTGCTGCAGTCAGTACCTGCAGGAATGGAATAAAGTCGTCTTGTTCCAGGTAATTACAGCCAGGCTTGGCCAAGAGGTGCACAAATTTAGAAGCATCATCGTGACAGGTCTGCAGTGTTCTGGAAAAGCAAAAGAGAGAACAGATGGTTGTGAGGTTGCTGCCTCGTTGGCTTGAAAGCCACTTTTTATCATTCAGTCAAGGTTTAACTCCTTAGACTAAAGATTACAAGTGCAGAATAATGCATTCTGAAATTGGAATTCTGCATCGGCGCTGGTTGATTAAGGTGCTCAGGGTGTTATGGCCTCCAAACGAAGAAAGCTCTAGCCATGGGTTTAGGTCAAAGGCCACGTCTGCCCCGAGTTCTCTGGAGACTCGCGCATTAAAACAAGGGCATGCCTATTGCACGCAGCAACATTCAGCACATAGATACTCTCATAGAAACCCCACAGTGTCTCAGCTTCATACAGTAAAACACTAAATGGTCAGTTTCTTCCCTTTACTGCCATCTACTTCCTTTGTGTCTTTCTCTGCTCATTCTAAAGCCAATGACGTCTATTTGGGGGGGGGGG
>NW_015114460.1:174730-181281 GCF_001443285.1 Poecilia latipinna | reverse complement strand
TTTGTTCCCACATAACTCATAAGTATGGGGGCTGGGGCGGGGGGGGGGGGGGGGGGGGGAATCAGTAAAGATGTGTTTTCAGTGACCATGTTCCCCGAGTGAGCGGCCACTATTGTTCAGAGGCCAATGTGTGAGCTATTTAGCTGGGAGAGAATGACCCAATGGTCTAGCGGGAATAAAAATAGCTATTGTCTTACTTTCTCCACATAGCCACAAACTTGTGTACTGAGACGAAACCCGTCCTGTCGCCTCCAGCTGAGCAGAACAATGGCATTTTCCAGTAGAGGGGACACTCGCAGGCCTAAGACAGAAAAACAAGGCAGTGCATGACAAGGGCAGCTTCTAAAAGACAGCAAATGCAAAAGAAATACAGATGGGAGTTTTAATTCAATACTATGTTTGGTGGGGGAAAAAGGCAGTATTATATCATTTACAGAGTTCCCTAAGTAAACTTAGCTGTCCTTGCTCTCAGGTGCTCCTCAGGCCACTGACCACATTCCTTAGCAACACGGAAATTATATTTTCCAATCGGAGTTTTTTTTTTTTTTTAAACCAGCAAACATTCAAATCGTCGGAAGCCAAATGGCACCAGTGAAAATAATCCGCCAGTGGGCGGCCGGACCGCGATGCGACTGCTCACGTTCTCACCTTGGCGACCAGCCCCATGTCTTCAATGGTGGCCCTTTCATTTGGGAATTGCGAAAATATTTTCTCAATTTTGGAAATGAGGCCGTCGATGTTGAGGTTGGCTTGGGGCCGGCCCTGTGGGAAGTAAAACTTGGGAATGTTTTCGCTCAGTGCAGTGGTGACCGGCTCCTCCGTCCTCACCTGGGCCTGAAGAAGAAAAAATAAATAAAAACAAAACGGAGACAAAAACTGTTAGCTACTGACACAGCAAAATGCTAACACAGCTTAATCCACATGTAGCCATGTCTCTACCCAGTCTGAAGACCTCATCAGGGAAGGGCTGCGAATACTTAGGACTCATAATCATTATCCACTTATCTGCAATAGATATTCCTGATGAAGTTAGGATCTGATGGTAATCCTGATGAGCATGAAGTCATATGTTTCAGTAATTCTGAACATAATTTTTCCACTAGTTAAATTTTTTGTAGCTTTTTTGAATTCTATAAGCTCAGACAAATGTAGGTAGGATTAACACGTCAGTCTCCCAGAGCAGTTTTTGACCTTTATTGCGTGTCGGAATAATCAATTAATCACATGATAAAATGGATTTGATCATTTCCATTCTATTGACTTGTATTTCCTGAAGGGCAATGTTATTTAAAGAGACACCGTAACCCATTGTATTTGTGGTTTCTGCTGTGTGTGATTTTTATTTCCTATTTATTTATTGTTTTTGTTTGTCATGTTTTAGTTTGTATATTTAAAATATTTTCCAGTTCCAGTGTGAAGTGTTCTTTAAAAAAGAAAAAAAAGAAAAAAAGTAAAGTTTATTTTTTACTGAGAGAGCAAATCTGCATCATTGTGCCATTATCAATATAGTACTTGAAATTGTCTCAAAACAACACTGTTTATCGCATCAATCGGTGGCAACTATTAAAACTGTAAAAGTGCACTTTGTGGACACTTTTGCATAACCTTTTCTAAAATGCACTTCATCATCGGTGTGGAGGCTTTGAAGATGTGAAGCCAGGTTTTCTAGTCTGAAATTAGATTACTAGAAGCTATTATATGTTCTCTCAAAAACCACAATGTTGACTCCCCAGGGATCAATAGAGTACAATGCTATGATGCAGGAATGTTTGTGGTTCACGATGAAGAAAAAAAACAAGCAGAGACATCTTTGCACAACGTAAGAAAACTGCTACCTGATGAGAGGCAGTAGTGTGATATGTGTAAGCGACAGACTTAATGGTTTAATTATAGGGGGCATGCAGTGCATGTGTTAATTTTAAATTCTGACAGGAGACACGTGAGGGCTCCACAGTTAGAGGGTCAGCTATAGGGCAAAAATATACCACAGTGTCTGTTCTGTAAAGGCCCGACTTCTATTTTATCACAGTTTCCCCAAAGCAAATACAAAACTTTTAGAGAAAAGGAAAACACAAAGAAGCATTTGGATCATAAAAATCATCAAACTTGTGTCAAGCATAACCGATATGCAAAACTTACAGTTCAAAGTTGGCTTGGTCTTGAACACAAACCGCTTTTAATTCATACAGTGCACCAATGCACATCTACATAAAAATTGTTTTATAAAGCTTACGGAAAGGAGACAAAGGGAGCAAACAGCCTTGTATTTTCCAAATATTTTATTTTTCCTCAAATTCAGTTTTATTTTTAACCAAATGTGAATTTTAAATTTGGTATTTCTTGTTTCACAAATTAAACACATTATTTCACCTAAAAATGAATAAAATTTTAGGTGAAAATTTTAGATTTTTGCAACGATATTACATATTTTCAGTTATTTCCAACTTAGAAGAAACCTGTGCTTTCTTTAAACTAAATAATCTTCAGGTGTGGACTCTAAAGTCTTTAAATGCTCTGCCAACACTTTTTTCTAAAAGGGCTATTTGAGCAAAAACTTGTAACTTTCTTGTATCATGGATCTTAGCAAAGGAAGCAGCTTGTTGAAGTGTCTGGCTAACATTAGGTTGAGTCACCACTTCTGATAAAACACTGATAAATTAGCTAGTAATGTGCTTTTTTGTTGATTTAGATTTGATTAGTGTTGATAAAACTTAGAGTTTTTCATCGTGGTAAATTTCATTGACTATTGTTATAGCAGTGAGCTAACTCGGTGCTCAGCTAAAGGGTGACAAGATAAGGTGGGTTTCATATGTAATCATCACAAAAATTAAAGACAAACTGATTGGTGCACCCCTACATTTTAGACCAATTTACTTTGGATATTACATAATCTAAAGACAGATCTTTAAACTTCTCATTAGTAAAATAGGAGGCAGCAAACTGATTTTTATAACTTTTCCCACAGGTGTGAAGACACAACTGTTGCGGTAAAACTTATTCAGTAGGAATCATATTCTTGGTGGATTCTCTAGTTTGCTTGTTTTCACACCAACAGAGTCTAATTGATAAAAGGTGAACTTGACTGAACCCAACTCAGCCCCAGGGCTGTGGGAGTTGAATCATGCTTTTACGCTTCACATTGATATCTGCTGTACTGATAAACTCTGTTAAACTTCCCGATAACACAAACATGATATCACTGTTAAACAATATTGAATAAAGCAGCTGCATAATCTTTGAAAGAAAAAGAAAACTGGTGCACTGCTGGGTTCTTATCAAGTTCTTGCTATTATTTCTTTAAACAGCAACAGTCTTCTAATACATATACTCAAGTGTAAGGAATCCCAATAAGGTTATACTAAAAGAAGACAGCAAATATGCGTTTCTTCATCTGCTTAGATCTTTCAGAACAAGTAAATAGACTCATTTTTTAATTGGGTTCACTGATTTAAAAAAAAGTTTTAGAGTATTGCCACTTCAGATGAATTGATGCAGAAGTCAGAATAATCTTCTATTGGACTCAAACCTTCTTCCTCTATTAAAGAACGAAAACCTTCAAATCAAACCAAGAAAACAACCATTGCTAAAGACTGAAATCACAGAATGACAAACACTAACTGTTAGTCAATTTTCATTCATCAGCAAATAATACCAAATAAGAAGCATCATTTTAGATCAAATGCACAATGAAAGTCTTCTGTAATTGTGATGCTTTTGTTGAAGTGGGATGTTTGTCGTTTTCTGTAATTGCCCTCCTTTTTAGTGGCAATACAAACAGCAGAACTTTAGGCTTGTCGAAGTCTCACCATCACCACAAACTCGACTGGAAAACCATTTAAGTCTCCAACTGTGAAGACTTTGGAGTTATGAGACGACACTGTTAAGATCCCTGTTTTGTGTATCACAAAGTGACATTTAGTTCAACCAAGTAATAAGAGTGTAGCATTTTAACAACATAATGACAGGTGAAACCAGTTGCAGTCAGTATTGTTATGTTACGCTGTTAATAAGGCAACTTGAAAACATGATGCTACCATCAGGTCCTACACAAAGGTCCATTTGTTCGCCCTAATAGATTTACAAATGAATCGATTTGTGACTAATAATGAAAAACACACCCGCACTGCATCTTGTTAAAAATATTAAATAATGCCTCTGGGGTTTGTATTGATTCAATATCAATAAAGATTTCAACAACAGCTTATTAAGGCCTTTAAATTCTGGACCTGGCGCAAAAGATGCTTGTAAACCGCAAGTGATAATCTGCTTATTTTATCATGACAAATGACAAATGCTGCTGATCCTCTGCTTGTCAGTGCTGTGTGTTGGTATCAGCCATGGCTATAAAAGGACATAAACATCTCCTGTTGCCCCGCGCTGTTCCCTCTCTCGCTTCATGCTTGCAGAGCTCTTGAGCACAACTGTTAAGCCACATGACATTTTGCACATTGCAAATGATGTGGTCTGAAAGAAGACAGGGAAGCAACTGGACACAATGTACCAAAACAGAAATATAATCAGATTGAAGAAAGTCCCCCCAATCATCTTTGGAGAGAGAGAGAGAGAGAGAGCCCCCCCCACAAAAAAAAACTTCTTGTTACCTTTCCTTCAGAAAGTTCAACAACCGTTTCGTTTCCGCTCTAAGAACGAGAAACGACGATGACGTTTATGACACAAAAGTTCAGCACACTCAATAAAAACACCTGCCTGTCCTTGCTGGAAGGCTCTGAGCCTCTTCTTGAACCGAGAAGGCAGAACAAAGTCGCATCCCCGCGCCAGGAGAGCCAGCTCCTTCCTGAGGTCGGGATCCTGACGTAAAGTAAGCTCCCTCATCCTCATCTTTGCTCCAGACAGGATGGGGCAGTTGCGCGCGCGCAAACACAACGCCTCAATCCAGCGTTCCCCTCTCTCGGCCGCGCAAACCACAGGCGATCTGCACTGCGACTTCACCACAGCGGAGGGTCCTCCTTTGGGGGGTATGTCCCTGTGATTGTCCTCTGTCAGCCTCAGAGCCTCTTAATGCAAGAGAGCAGCTGCAACTGTGACATTCCCTCCCATTCCAGATCTGGTCGCAAAACCCTCGGCTCTTGCCTGCTGTCCCTGACTCTACCTAACGTGCACGTACACACATGTGGACGGGTCAGGGAGCTCTTGCTTCAAAGCTGTTGGTGGAGATAAGGAGTGACTGGGTGCATGTGTGTGGAACTCACTTTGACCGTGTGTGATTGTGTGTGTGTGGGATGGGAGGGGTGTGAGCGGTGGATCTGCCCTTTCCAGTTTACATTCCTCCGTGCTCGTGGAAGGGTTATGTAAAGAGACGGGACTTGTTGTTGCCTGCAGTGTTTGGCGATCAATTGGGAAGATGCGCCTTGATAATGAGAACGCGCTGCTCGTGTTTACCGACGTTTCTCGTAAAAAGCTTCCACACGCTACGCTTTGGCGAAACTTTGTCCTTGATAAGAGCCCGAAAATCCAACTGGATGAGAAATCCTGACATTACAGAACAATGAGATTCCTAAAAACAGGATCTACCTCGAAGGCTACACATTACAGTATAATAATCTGTAATAAACTGATCCTGAAAGACATAATTAAAGGAAAATTTAAAAGTAAACAAAGTAGGATTTAGTACTCCGAGATAAAATAGCTGCAGGTCAAGCCACAATTTCATCACACATATTACAAACTACTTAACATCCAATCTTTGTGATTTTTATTTCGACTTCCCTTTGCAAGCTTCAGCTGCCAGTCATTCCAGGTCTTATTATAGTTGATGGGCAATTGAGAGCGGGAGAGGGGGCTAGGGGAGGGCGGCATGTCAAACTCAAAGAATGATTACCAACTCAGTCTGAGCCTATTAAAAGCATCACCAAACACTGTTTGGGCAACCCAAGAAACTAGATATGGGGAAACAAGAGTGTATCTTTAGTCCTCAAACAAACATCCACTTCCAGTTTTCGCTGCCCTGGAATGATGGCAAATTCACCTGTCTTGCATTAATATCCAGATCTGGCAGCTCAACAGTTGTCCTCCAAAAGCTAACTATACAGAGAGATATGTAGTCCGTCGTCTGACAATCAAAAAAATGACAGAATGCCCACATGGGAAAGGTAGGTCAACAAACCTTTATGTGTTTTACGACACTATTATTGTAAACAGAAACTAAAAAAAGCTTGCCGTTTTTTCTTAGGTTCACAGAATCCAGTTTTTCCACTGGTTTGTACAAACCCTGTTGTTGTGGTTGTACGCCACACAGCACACTGCACTTCCTTGAAAAGGAATGTATGAAGGCTGTTCACAGCCTTAGACAGAAAACTTTAATTTGAGAAATCAGCTGAGCTCAATGTGTCCTGAGACGGTCTGCAAATTGGCACCAATATAAATATATCTCTTTATAACCATTTACATAATCTATACCTAGCTAGAAAATCTGTTTTTCACATCAGCGCATTGTATCTTTTTTTTTTTTTTTTTTTTTTTTTTAAAACTGATTTATAAAAGTGGTGTCCCCTCTTTTTCTTTTTTTTGTTTTTTTTTTTTTTTTTTTTTTT
>NW_015114460.1:153456-171693 GCF_001443285.1 Poecilia latipinna | reverse complement strand
CCGCTGTTTCCCTTTCTCCCAACTTATTTTTTTTTCTTTATTTTTTTTTTTTTTTTTTTTTTTTTTTTCTTTTTTTTTTTTTTTTTTTTTTTTTTTTTTTTGCAATATTGATTTAAAACAGTTGTTTGCCAACATTTTCTTTTTCTAGATTTTTGCTTTTTGATGGGTTTGTATGAACTTTTTTTTAATAGAGAAATTAAAGAGAATATTTTTGCCCTTACTGCCGAGTTCCTGACAACATGAAACAAACTAAATTTACGTTTTAAGAGGCAAGAGCTGCTGCTATCACAACAACATGTGATGCCTATTAGAATTTGACCTGCTTCTGGGATCAACATTAAGGGTTTGCCCTTAAAAAATCATGAAGATGAGAAACCTTCGGCAATCAATCCGAACTACAACAAGCCAGCGGGTCAACAAGCTGCTTTTGTCTCCACTCTGATGGATCAATTTAACAACATGAAAACAAACACAGGAACCCGGTGACTCCACCATGCGTCTCTAATCTGTAAACTCCGGCAGTAAATCTGATTTGTACACAAACATGTGCCCCGTCATATTCACCTCCTTACACAACAGCTAAAATGAAACATTTCGAGTAAGTGACCATTACTCAAACAAACACCAGATAAAGCAGCATACACGATGCTCCACTAACGCTAAGAACAGATATCTTTAGACTTAGCATTGGTAACCTAGTTGCACCAGAGGGGCAAGTTGTGCACAAAACCTTTTAAGCTACAAGCGCGGTTACATCATGAGTAAGTGTGCTGCCGCCGCTCAATATATGTGACAAGGATTAGGAAAGTAATGTGAAAATGTGCCAAACATAGGCCTGATTTACTGATAACATGATGAACTCACTGACTGACAGCATGGGTGCCAGGATCTACTTTATGATGTAAGCAGATCAAGCCATATTGCATAAGAATAAAAGCAATAGCATCGTCACACAGCTGAAAAAAAAAAAAACACCTACAAGCCTGCAGAGTAGAAGAAGTGGATAAAAGATCCTAAGTTAGAGGACTTTAGGGTATTCAGCTGCAGCAGGGATCCTATTGCCCATGAGGAATATTGTTAATGAAGGTGACGATCTAATCTGGATGAAGGGATGCAGGGGAGTAACATCCAGCACAGCAGAGATCAACTAGCATGTCTGCACATGTGTAACAAGTTGTTTTTTTTTTTTTTTTCCAGAAAGGAGTTTTTAGCACAGGAAGGACACTGAACCATTGGTGCCACTTCCGTTTATTTATTTTTTTATTCATTATTTTTTGTTTACAACATATTGCTCACCTTCAATTAACTTATTCCAGTAAATACAGTTTATTGAAGAAAAAAAACTCTCCTCTATAAATCTAGAGGATAGATCATTTTTGCTGTTTGAAGCAGCAGCATCTTTATCAGCATTATTATTTTTATTTAAATTGAGCACTTTTTTTTTTTCTTGCTCAACAAGACAGTCTACCATCAGAAATGTGAACCCATCTTTGGGAACAACAGGTGTACATCAGCAGATGACTGAACTGATTTCAGGATGTTTTTTACCCAGCAATTTGATACATTTTACCTGCACATGCATGCAGACATTAATAAAAACGGTGGATAAAATGAACTGAAGGGAGCAAAAGAACACCACAGACAAAATCTTAAATCTCATGCCCCACTGTAAAAGACACCGTAGTAAATGTGGTGTAGTTTCTACAGGTGTATTTTATCATTTTCAGCTATTTTCCGTCTGAAATCACAGAACGTAAAAGTACCCATTGCTAAAGCTTTTTCCGATCTGATGTGAAACCACGCTTTGAAACTGTCCACTCCTGACGTCCAACCCCAACTAAAACAAAAGCACTTTGAGGAATGACACCATCTCTCCCCCCTTTTGAAAGGCAGGCAACTGATAACATGTTCTCAGAGGCCCCTGCTTGTAACAGCAGCTATGTTGCTTAACCCCACTAAGCAAGTTAAAAAAAAAAGATAAAGAGGTTGAGAAACGCGTTCTCCTCGTCACGTCAAAGAAAAGTCGTTTTAACCGCTGCATATCGTCCACAAAGTATCGGTTCTTTGTCGATGGCCAAGTGCTCACAAGACAAATAATTTTCTGGGTTGAGCTAGCAGGCAGGAAAGCCAACCATTCACAAAGACCTTGCATTTACTGTACATACTTTAAATAAACAATCTACGGCCACATATCCCGACAATGGGCAGCATCTAATAGAGGCGGTATAAAAGTAAATTAAGCAGAGGATGAATGTGCTGCCACACCTCATCTCACTGCCAGAGTTCTGAGTAACTAATGCCAACACAAGGGAACCAAGGCTATCTTTATCAGTGTCTGATGTCAAAGTCAGAGCAGCTGTCCCCTCCTGCATCAGTGTGACATAAATCGAATTTTTGAGTAATCCTTTAAAGAATGCATCTGAATGCCGGAATTTATTTTTGTTGTCTCAAAATAGAAATATCACACCCGTACGACATCATTATCGCTTTTGATACCAAGTGAATCAGAGCGGTCGCAACGCGTGACACGTCGCAGCGGAACACAGAAACTGTCCAGCAGCTGCTTTACAATAATCTGTGGTGGTGCGGGTATTGGGGCCAAAGGTTATTGGGCAGAGTACGGATCCACGTAAACCGTTCCCACATGGAAGCAGAAAACATTCGGCAAGTTCTCCATGCAAACTAGTCAGTGTGAGCAGTTAAGAAACTGAGCGAGAAACTGGACTTACTTCCCCAAAGAAACTCTGGGAATAAGACTATCTTCTCCTGCCCTGATGTTCCAGGCAGGAAGGAAACAGATGGGCAACCAATAACCACTCGAATGTTCACTTGTGCCCCTCTTTAGCGAGTCGGGCATCATGTGGGTTGTGTATTCTTGAGAAGCACGTACACCCAGCTGTCCGACGGTCTCGGTGTCATTCATAATCCAACACTGGGACGAGAGTCCTTTGACAAACATTCTTTTGACTTAACCTTTCTTTTGGCAGGTAGATTTGTTTTCCCCCCCCACAATTAAAACTAGTTGTCCCAGAGGCTTAGATGTGATGAAATAAGATCAATAACACAAAAACTAAGGGAGCAACCTTCGTGATTCAGGTAGGGCTGGGTGAAACACTCCCTGACCGCATACCACATTCATTTACGGGAGGGGCTAGACAATTTGATTAATATCTACAACATAGACCCGCAAACATGAAGACTCTGTTTGGAATATAATCACTGCTGTGGGGTTGTCAGCAGCCTCTTGTGGCCAGCAAGAGAAAGTTAAAATCCAAGAGAAAACAGCAACACGGAAGTACAGTAAACACATCCACATATGCAGAATTTTTCCTAATCAGTTGCTTCCTCTTCCATGAAAACATGAAATTGACCCCTAATACAAAGTTTTCCACACAAAGTGAAGATTCACATTTTGGATACAAGTTATTAGTGGACTGGAAAGCCAGTGTTTTCAGGTAGAAGCTTCACTGTACCTTCATTAATTTGATTTAAAGGTGCTAACAAGAGGAGTGCCGTTATTTCCACCGTTTACATGGAGACACTAACGCACCCAGCAGTGCTTCTGCGCTTTATTCTGGACAATTATTGTGAATTGATAAAAACCATTAAAAACCCTGATGTTATTCTAAAATGTTGCAAATACTCAACAAAAAAAATATAACGACTACAGAACTAATCCGTTTAGTTTTAGTCATTTTACACTTGAATTTATTGACACGAAATATACGACACATGAATGTCCTGCATCAGAAGATCACTTAACTGCAGCTCTTGTTTCACAGATATTTTATTTTGTAATAAAACACGTTACTGGTTGAAGATTCTTGCATTTTCAACTCGTAAGGCTTTTTTTTTTTATATGACAAAAACTTGTTAATTGATAATTATAAAGTCTTTAATTGTTAAAAGTAACAATGGGACAACATTTGATGGAAGCTCAACTTGTGCCTTCAGGTCAATTATTACCCCGTTTTCTAATCCACATGAAGTCCTACCTCCATCTATTTATTACCTATAAATTAGCTATCCTGCATTAAAGTATTTAAGCTCTGCAAATCACTTCTTTCCATCTGTTTAGTAAGCATTACTTATTAATCATATTGATAAACAGTGATTGAAAATGCTCAAATCTACGATGTAATTGAGCTATAAGCCAAAGCACTCATATGATTAGGAAATAATGACAGTTAAACAAACAAAAACAAAAAACTTTCAGTGACTTTTTCCCCAATAGAAAATATTCACTGCCGTCACATAGCCATGTTTTCTTGCAGAAGGCTAAAAGTAGATTATGGCAAGTAAAAAAAAAATACTTTAAATCACTGCTTTGAAACTTATACAAAATATCTGAAGGCCAGTACAAATTTGATGGATAGTTAGTATGTAGGGGATGTCGCTCTCTCTCTCTCTCTCTCTTTTTTTTTTTGCAAACAAAACAAAAATAATTCCAAAGAAACAATAACACGATTCCTCACCAAGATATCAATGCTGTTTTTGTTACTTGGAGGCGTCATTTAATGCAATTTCTCCACATGCATAACATTGGGGGGAGGGGAAAATATGGAGGACGACCTAGAGCCCAGTGGAGGGGCTACATTTCCATTCCAGCCTGGAAATATCTTGGAATTGCACGGAATGAGATGAAGTATGTATGCCGAGGAGAGAAATACCTGGGCTTCCCTACTGGACCTGCTACTACTGTGACCAGATCTGGATTGGCAGAACACAATGGATCTTGTGTCTGAAGCCATCATAATGCAGTGTCCATGTTATAACTTTGTGCTTAAAGAGACAGTTTACCTTCTTCGTGCTGACAGACCTCCGCAGTACTCTCCCATTGGGTCCCGTCACCCGTGCATTGCTGCTGCTGCGAGAGGGCAGGGTGCTGTTGGGTGCAGGGCTTGAATTGGTACCCAGGGGCTTTTTCTCGGAAAGGTTCTTCTGTGATGCTACATTGTTGTTCTCGTTGAAGCTCAACGACTTTTTGTCCTGTGCGTTTCCACTGCTCAAGCCGTTATACTCGCCACTTTTAATTAAGTCTAGAAAATCCTTGAGGACCGACTGTGTTCCAGGATCACTCAGCCAGTTGAGAAACAGCTCATCAACCTTTACTTTGAGAACCGGTTGGAGAACTTGTGGTGACGGCATCTTGCTGACTAATATTTCTCTGAAGGACGAAACTGTGTAGGGGAGGAAAGTAGCATCAGTGTCAAAGCAAAACATTTTATTTCTTTTTCAGAAAAAAACAATTGGCATGAATTCAAATCTCAGTGTTGAATGAGACAGGCGAACACATATACCTTGAGTTTGAAGTAAACATCCAACATTCGCAAACAATATAGAATTTTAGCGCGGACTTTCAATCTATATTAGCCCACAGGGAGAAAGTACAACATGAACCTGCATCTCTACTCTCACAAAATGATCATTTAAATAGTCTTGAACACAACAACACTTCAACCTATCTGTGATTCACATGAAATCGGTCCCGTAACGTACAAATTATAAACCACAGTTTAGAGAATTGGTCTATTAATGATGCCACTTGGTGAAAATAAACTCCGACTCAAGTTAGCTACATAGCTGTGACATGCTAATGCTACCTAACCGAACATACAAACCTCACTGTGAGCGGACGGTCGAGCGAAACGCCCTGGTATCTCATTGCACTACTTTTCCTTCATGAGCGACACTGCATTTACATACAGTTAGACCAAAATAAAGCTACGGTCCTGGCGCTAATTCCTGGAAGTGAAACGGAGCAAATGGAGCAAATAACTTTTAAGATCGCGTTCCCCTGGTAACCACACTAGACTGTCGCGAGATTTTCGAAAAGTTCGCTCCTGGTGATGAGAATTCCGGTGCTTTTTTGGGGATCTTAGCTTTCGGCTACGATCACTGACAAGAATTGATTTTTTCCTCCTCCTTTCTGAGAATTATTCCTGCCTATTATTCATGCAATACCTTCTTTTTATTATTTTAATTAATATGTCAAAATCTTTATGAGTAGACTATTAATACTATGCAAAGGAAAAATACTAACCTTGGTATTTTGGCACAATCATCCTCCATATTATTTAATATAAAAACTAGAAATGAAAGCTTAAAATAAAATGACTTAGTGTATGTGCAGTCTATTACTTGCAAGTATGACTCTTCCAAGAAAAAAAAAATATCTGAAATGCTGTCCTTATGAAAGTGGTGCAGGTCTTTGGAGCTCACAATTACACAAACTAATACAGAACAGTCATTTCAATAATAAAGAACTGAGAAGATCACTAACCTCCTAAACGTAAATTGCTATATAAGCAATATTTTATCTCTGCATAACAGACTTATGTTTTGGACTAACTTCACAACTAAGTAATGCAAATGTAATTAATGAATTGATTTATGGATGTAACCTGTCCAGGATGTACCCCGCCTCTCGCCCGGAACGTTAGCTGGAGATAGGCACCAGCACCCCTCCCGACCCCACTGAGGGACAAGGGTGTTCAGAAAATGGATGGATGGATGGATGGATTTATGGATGTTGTTTTTTTTTTTATCTTTAATTTATTATATTTTTTAAATTGTTTTTGCGTTGAATTGGACCTCAATCAGTTTTGTTATTCTATTCTATTCTATTCTATTCTATTCTATTCTATTCTATTCTATTCTAAACAATAAAGATCAGAGCTGACCTGTTTGGTCACATAACGAACTAGCATACTGAACTGGCTCAGTCGCGAGTGACACACCTGATTGCCAATCATTCACACCTGTTAGATGGAAAGCCAGGAAAACACGGATAAACTTCGTTTCTTTGACCTTCTGGATTCGAAGTTCCACTTTACACATCGTAGGGCAAATACTTAAAGGTACATTTCAGCCACTGTGTTGTGCGCAGCTTATTTAAAATCTTTAAATCTGGAAATCTAGTGATTGTTTTTAGCCGTGTGTTAAATTTGACGTTGTGGATGCCTGCTGACCCGAGACAGTGGCAGCTATATTTAATTATATTAATTTATATTTATTTCAGATTTTGATGATGGAAAACAAAGTAGACAATTTTAGTAACGTTACATAAAACAAAACTGCACATTATGAGTAATTCTCAAATTTATTTATAAAACAAATATAACCTCATTAAATAACAAGCTTTCCGGATGATAATCATTCTCACCCATTGCACCGATTAGTAAGTCGAAGAATGTTGGCAGTTACATTTTCATTGTTACGTTTGTATCTGGGAAAGGTAGTGTGTGTATTCAGTTCCCACGTGTTAGAGCAACGTTTTATTGCAATTACACATGTGAATCCTTTGGAATATGCCTCTACTGGCATTATCATCTAGAGACTAAAATCAATGCACAAAATAGGTTCTTCGCAAAATAGCTCGTGCTTAGCCAGACTGTGTGAAGAGAGCATCTATGAAGAGCAGTTTTCAGGTCTTGCCACAGTTGGATGTGGTCTGGATCTCTGTGTCATCCAACCACATGAATAGTCTTTTAATCTAAACTACACCCTTGTGGGTCTTTTGTCTAACTGGCAGGCAACCCTTTGTCCCAGTCTCAAGTCTTTTGCAGAAAGATTTCTTGCAGAACTGACCTGTATTTATTTATTCCCTTTTCTGGAAAATATTTAACAGGATATCTTATGTCTTTTTTTTTTCAGCAATGTCTGTATTCTAATAACTCTCCCATAAATACTAGATATACACAGTCTGCAATTAACAACCAGTAGGTGAACAGTTTCTCCCATCTGAGCTGTTGATCTCTGCAACTCCTCCAGAGGTGCCAAGGGCTTCTTGGCTACCTCTCTGATTAATGTTCTCCTGTAGCATTTGGTGGACAGCCATGTCTTCAGATGATGAATTTAACAGATTTCTGTGAGATGTTCAAAGCTTAGGGCGTTGTTTAATGATGCAACCTCGCTTTGAAGATCCTTGCAACCTTATTCCTAACCTATCTGTGGTCGTCTTTAGTATTCACGATGTTGTTGTTTTTTTTCACTTATGTTCTCTAAAAAAAAAAAACCTTTGAGGCAAAACCAGCTGGTATTATACTGATAATAAAATGCACTCAAGCTGACTTTACTTCAAAATGAGCGGACTTCTTAAGGCAATTGGTTCCAGTGGATTTAATTTACTCCTTGAGATGCAGTAAAGTCTGTCCTTGTAACGTGACGGAAACTGAAAAATGAAACGGGTGTGAATATTTTGCGAGGCGCTTTGCGCAAGTCTCGTTTCCACAGTTACATTACATTGAAAATTCCTCCCACTTAAAATGAACATCTACATCCTGTTTATTAGCTTTTTTTTAAATGTCTTTTATGCAAATTAAAACTCCATACACGAACTGCTCATTACCGCAATTATGTTCAGGAGACTAGCTGTGCGCATTTAATGTATCCTCTTACAAATTTAATCCAGACATCCTTTGCATGGCTAACAATGACACATCTGTACCTAATTCCACTCTCTTTAGTGTTTTTTGCATTTCTTCCAATGTGGCTTGACAGAGCACCTGGTGCAAGTGGAGCTGGAAATCCTTATTGATTACTGCTCTGTGGAAGTGGTCTCAGGCTGTATGGCTTCCTTGCCATATCCTCTCCAGGACCGCAAGCGGGCAGCAAAAGTAGAGGTCAGTTTATATAATGGACACAGTATTTGACACCGGCAGAGAGGAAATGAAATTTATATTCTGTATTGGGATATTTCATGCCGGACAGATAAGCAGGTCATTTAGGTATGAAGAAACATTTGGTTTCACATGATAACGGGGCCCTATCTTAATGGCACAAAAACAGTTTCCCTTGGAATTATTTTTACTTGCACAAGCGCTGCAATCAAAAGCAACAACAAAATTACTTTGTGTTTCTGTAAATACAGTGTTGCTGGGCAATTACACTTATCACGCAGCCAACGCAACAAATTTTTGTCCAGACTAATTTGTCCCCTTTCGGTCATGAGAAACAACAGATGTAAACACTACTTTTGCTTCTTTTTAAAAAAATATATATATTTAAGCATTTATGCCTCTGCCTCTATTTTGAACATAATCACTCAGTTACAGCATAAAAGATGTCTTTCAGAAATTGTATTTTGAAGTGAGAATGTTACCTTTGAATAAAAGACAGTAGCGCGGTTGCGAGGCTAACTTCTCTGGGCTTGTCTGTCACGGTTTGTACAGATGTTTTTTTATTTTCTGCAAGAAATACATCAGAGACGCCCATCTTTCCAAACCTCCATCTATCTTCCTAATAACCCCATCCAAAGTGCCTCTGGCCTTGTTGTTAAGAGAAGATTAGCAGTGGTTCCACAGTTGTGGAAATTATTGACTGCATTCTCCTTTATGTGTCCCCTGATAGCGCAAGCAAATCAAATCTGAAGCATTCAAAGTTGTCTGAGGCGCAACATGTAATGAGAGCCCTCTTTGTTCTGTACAGCAACCCCGCCTCACATGCATTTTAGAGCCGGATCAATATCCGAAATGAGAAGAGAAAAAGTGAAGGTCTCGAAACTTTAAACTTTGCAACTTTTCAAAGTGTAATTACAGTGTACAAATAGGATTTTACCCAAAGCGGTGTGCATGTTGTTGTTTTATTTTTTTTTTCCCTTTTTCCTCCATGCCTTGAAGGACATTTCAAAGCTTTTAGCTGAGGCTGAAACCACAGGGGGACAGCTGGTTAGCGTAGGAAAAGCGTTAGTGAAGAGTTCATGTGTGCAGCTCTCCTTTACTGCTGTCAGCTATGCTATACAGGCCCTCTCTGAAGCAGATGATAAGCAATCCGCTCTAATAAGGAGAGCTGAAAATGGTGCACTTTTCAGATTTGGGGGGGATAAAAAAAAATAAATAAAAAGGTCTTTGACATTGTATATGTATAGGGTTTTATGGTATTTCTTCTAAAGCAAATTCCCATATTGAGATTTCTTCTTTTTAATTGGCAAGTTAAAGGGAAAACATTCTTCGGCAATATTTACGTGTAATATTTGGCATATTTAATGAGGAAGAGCAGTTGGCATATAAAGGGTTAAGCAGTTTTTTTAAAGTATTTTTAGCAATTAAGCTTACATTTAAAGTGATTGTTTGACATTTGTTTTCTACATGTATTCCTTATGCTGTTGTTGCATAATTCACAGCCTGCGCCTTATTTAAAAGTATTCATGCCCCTTGACATTTTCAGGACTTTTCATGTTGGAATTAGAAATTTCAGTGTACTTTATTGGGATTTTGTATAATACAGAAGCACGAAGCAGCACATAAATATGAAGCAGAGGAAAAATTACACTTGTTTTTCCAAACGGGAGCGTGCCAAGAAGAAAGCCATGTAGGGGACGAGGCGGCCATGTGGAAGAAGGTGCTATGGTCGGATGAGACCAAAATAATTTTTTGCTGTACATGCAAAGCACTTTATGTAGTGTATAACTTGAACCGAGTGTCACCCTGAGCACCATATCCTTATGGTGAAACATGGAGGTGGCAGAATCATGCTGTGGAGATGCTATTCTTCCACAGGGATCTGGTTATAGTTGATGGCATAACCAGAGGTTTACATTTCAGTAGCATAACATATAGCCAGAGCTGCATTAGAATGGCTTATATCAAAGTGTAGTAAGGTTTTTAATGACCTAGTCAAAGTCCAGGCCTAAATTCATGGAGAGATTTGAAAGTTGTGGTTCACAGAGCTTGAGCTATTCTACCAGGAAGAAAGTTTGAAAACCACACATTTTCGTCCTTCAACTTCATAACAAGGCACTACATTGTGTCGGCTTATCACTGAAATCTTTGGCTGTAAAAATGACAAAATATAAAAAGTTAAAGGAACATAAATACTTCTGAAGGCACTGCAGCTTATGTAGTTCTCCAGTTCAGCCACAGCCTCGGGCCAAGTGAATTTTGTAAGAATTTGTTTTGCCACCTCTGCCTGAACCTGTTCTTCAACCTTTGGTCAAGCAGTAGATTTTTTTTTTTGTTTGTTTTTACATTTTTGAGTGAGTCAGAGATAAGCGCAAACATTTCATCATTAAAAGAAATTAGCTCTACATCTGTTGCAGATTTTCCCGAATTTCCCGATTTAAGTAGGTTTTACAGATTTCCCAGAAGATATGTAGAATGAATTTAATCCCATATTGTTTCTCCATTTACAATCTAAATTCATGTACAGATGCTTCATTTTTACAGCACATACACTGTGCTGCATAAATTAGTTAAAAAACAGAGAGAGATGTATGTCAGCTCATTCCTAACGCCACATGGATCATGATAAGATGTCCCAAAAGTTTTTACATATTCCCTTTTAGAGAACTATTTAACTAATGGTAGGTTGAGTACTTCTCTAACATTTTGCAAATGAATTCTTCTGGGAGCAGTGTTTTTGGAGGCAGTTTGTTCTCCTTTGGTCTTCAATCCAAAAACATTATTTTGAAATAAAAATTTCTTCATCTAATCAGTCTATTTCTACAACCATAATATATACTTGTGTTATAATAACAGCTAAGAAAAACCCATATGTCAACAATGCAATTTTCATGACATTAGGACCAGCAGGTGTATAAGCAATGTAGCTTTTTAGGACTATGGAACAAGGACTATAATTGACCGAAAATGAACCACAAAGTGAATACAAAGGTGAAATTGATGCTGACTGTGCCTCAGATGTTTCCTGCAACTTCTGGTCGTGAGTTGCTATTTAGTGTTTTATCTGGACTTAGGGGGAAATAAATCTACTGAAAAATCTTCAGCAATTTAAAACTCCCAAGCAAAATAAAACTGAGTATTAATTGTAATAAAATAAAATGGAGTCAGTTTACTTGCATAAGCATGGAAACTATTTTACAAGACACAGTTGAAAAAAATTGTCAAATGGGATTTAAAGTTATCTGAATCTGAAGATGCAGATATCAAAAATATTAAAAGGACAATTTGCTTTCTTTTTAAATGAGGTTCTCCTAAATATGCTCTCAGCATATTTATTTAAGTACAACTAGTAGAAATAATGGCTTATCCAAGACTAATTTGAACTTCTATCATTGCAAAACAACCTCTCATCATTTTTAGTTAAGTGATCACTGTTCCCAACCTTTAATCCATTGTTAATCCAAAGTTGTTTACCTTTTTTGTTGTCGTTTAACATATAAATCCATGATTATTTATACAGGAGGGATTGGAGGCTGTGTGTCAACAAAGATATTCCTGTGTGAAACAGAACATAAAGTTTTTCTCGTCAGAATAACTGTCTCAATTATTAGCGAAGTAGTAATAAGATGATGTTTGCACAAATTGTTATGACAGTTATGACATTATCAATGTTTTAAGATAGTAGACGTCTGCTTTGGTTCTAGCCTTTCCTGGACTATCTGCTATCTTGAGCCTCTGCGACAACTGATCTGGATTTAGGCTAAATGAGGAGGAGAATTATCTGCTGCAGGCGAGATGTTAACTAGTTTTAGTCTCCAACTGAACCTCATCTCTAAAATCATAAATTAGTTTTATGTTTTCTTAGCTAATGTTAGCTAACCTCAAAATTCACACTTTGACAATAAAATTGTCCTTAAAGCACACAATATTTTACAGTGTTGTATACTGAGTATGAATTTTACTATCAAAATTCACTTATTGGTTTGTTTTAATTTTTTTATCTATGTGTATTTGTACTAAATTAAGCAATACATAAAAAAAAAATTAATTTGAACCCAAATATGATATATTTGCTGTTTAATGCAATATGTTGGTCATTTTATTCCACTCTTTCATAGCTATAATGTTGATATTTATTACTTTAACACATTTGTGGGTTAAAAATGTAACCCAAAATGCTACAACAAAAAGCTCCAGGGTTACAGTTAAATCTGTCTTAGATCAAACTAGGCAAAGACCAGCAGTTTTTAAAGTGTAGATTTATAGGGAACAGAAAAATCAGGTGGTCTCTCTTCCATCTTACAGTAGAAAATTATATTTTCTTATCACATTTTCTCAGTCTCAGCATTCTGAGAATAAAATAAACATCGGTTTAATAAATTTGCATTTAAAGAAATTTGATCATTTCACTAAAATACTTAATTGTTTTGTCTTCCAGAAAACATATTTATTTATATAATATTTTATATAGAATGACTTCTAATTCACTAATTAGAAGTCATTATTTTGCCTTGAGTACAATAACAGACAGTTCTTGTTGCGTTAATGATATGTTTTTCCCCCCATGCCAAGTCTATTTATACAACTATAATTAATTTTGTCACGATGACAAGATGTCAACTTAGTAATTTTCATAATATTATGAGAAAATATTACTGTGCAAGAACAGGTGTATATGTAGTGTCTTTAAAAAAATAATGTAAACAAGATTTATAACCGAGTAAGCACGAATCAGTTGTGCGTGGCTATGATGCTAAAATGATTATTCACTGTGCCTTACCTGTTTCCTGTAACTCCTGGTGACAAGTTAGCAATCGGGGCAACAATTTTAATGTTTTGATCATCCTAAAGCATCGTCTCTCTTTATCTTGACTTTGTGGGAAAACCATCAGCAATTTCAAAAATGGAAAATAAATGTTGTATTACGACCTTAAGCAGAATCTCATCTGAGCGTTTTCCTTCTCCAAGAATGACGTTCACAGCTATTAAGCAGGCCTGTGACTTTCACCGTGATTCAAACTGAGGTGCTTATGCTTCAGCTATACTCCTGAACAGTATACTTAATTGTCTGCGTCCCACTGTGCACAGTTTCTGCTTTATCTCCAATAATAGCCAGACATTGTTGAAACAGTTGTTAGCATAAAGCAGAAATCTTACAAGGATATTGCCAGTCTAGTGATATTTTGGCCCAGAAATCGCTTTGATCTTTGCCTGAAACAGCCTCCGTTTGATAAGGCTTTCAAATGAACTGTGGTGTGAACCTCACTTTCCCGCCTCCTAAAATGGCATTGAGCAAAGATGTGCCTGCTCGTAAGCTCTTTCATGGCTACCACTTTTTTTTTTTTTTTTGTATTATTATTCTTATTTTTCCAGAAGAAAATCACAGGCACTAAAAAAATCAAACTGTCTTCAGTCAACATTTAGATTCCTAATATGCTGTGCGAAGTGGAGGCGCGAAGGAGGAGACTCCTTTCATTAGACACTTCACTGAGGCTGTGAAGTTTGCTCCCTCCATCTGAGATGACTTTAAAAGAGAAACAATGCCTCTGCCTATTGGGCCTTTGGAGATTTTCTCTCTCATCACATATTAATGAAAGCGGTGGCATGTATGGAGTTAGAGAGCTCAGGCAGGAATAGTTGTGAGGATGCCAAAGAAAGCTCAGTGCATGTTCACAGATATTTAACATATCTTCTCGCTCAAGAAATCTTAACTTTAACACGAATGTGCTTTGCACAATTTGCACCTTTGCCCCTCAAGCACTACACAAGAATGTAGGATGTATAGCAACTGCCTGAAGAGGGCGCAATTAACCTGAGATGCCACCTGTCACCTTTCTCACTCACTTTCTCACAGACGGTGCACAGAAACGTTTCACTAAAACATAGATGTCTCATGCCAGTCACGCATTCAGTAGGAATCAGAGGTGAGTTCGTGCCAGTTATAATGATCAGAGTGTTGTACATCTGTTTCCAGCTACGTCTTTAATGAGACAGGCCCATCACGAGCCTTTTGATATCCTCGGAGGGTCACAGCGCGCAGACACATTAACGCTCGTAATTTGCAGCAAATCAAGGAATTTTTCCGTTTTGTTTTGTTTTGTTTTGTTGGGACGGAGGATCACACCAATTACCAGTTGTTTATTGTTTGGTATTGTTGCACTTCGCTGCAGTCGAGTGATATCTGGATGTCGGCCGCGACACCGCATCAGCTCTGAGTGGAGGAGCTCTTTTGAAGCCTTTCATTTCGTCTTGCCATATTAGCTGCACAAAGTGGCCCTAGACAACATGCTGCCTTCGCTTTCAAGATAAAAAAGAACCGAGCATTACATCACTTTGTAAATAACTTGACGAATTCAGGAAATTGCAAGTAAATTGGTCACCTAACAAAAAAAAAGAAACGACAACAAAAAAAAAAAACACCCACCCATTTGGAAAAATGTGTTTCATCTATTAATTTGCCTCAAGATAACAATCTTTTACATAATCGCTCGAACATGGGAACAAGAGTTTGTGTTCGATTGTGGGCATATGTTGCTGGCTGCAGACAAAGCTCCCTTTTTCCCCTCTTTTTTTCCGTCTCAGCCTTCTCCCCCTTACCCCCCCCAACCCCGCTCCGATGGAACGGCTGATTCGCGAAGGCAAGAAAACTCATGGAAATCAGCAAGGCCTTCATTATACCAAGGTCATTACATCTGGCTTTTATCCTCCTCTGTACTTATAGGGAGGTAAGGGAATCCTATTCCACATCACCCAAGGCCTCACCTTTGAACACACATGCACCGCCTTAGACCCGGGCCAGCGTTTACACACACACACACACACCCACACACACGCACACTCCCTGTTCCTCTTTCATTTGGCCTCCTCGGATTTCATCATTCACTTTTACATCACATTAGTGCGGCGTGTTAGTGGTCGGCTCGTCTGAGAGAGAGAGAGGAGGGCGGCCTGTACATCCGAATGAGACTGAATAATGCACGGCAGAAGGCTCGCAGGGTGTTCGCGCCGCTACACCATATTTACAGAACAGCTAAAGAAATTCCATGCATGAAGAATGACGGATATGCCATTTAACATCTTGGGTGGGTTTTACATCACTACACACACACACACACACAAAACACTGCTGGGTTATTTTTTGAACCCAGATGCAAAGTTTAGGCTGTTGGGACAGGGAGAGTTGTAGGGTAGTTTCATCTAAACGTTAAATCACAAACTCTGCCGCAGCTCAAAGGGATCCTCATCAATCCTCACCGAGCTGCTTTGAATTGTACAACCATCTGATCAGACTTCATTTAACTTCTTCCAATGAATATAATTTGAAATGGTGAGTTAATGACAGAATTAACTGTCATTAACAAGGTTCACTTCACGGTGCAGTAATGTGTATTTTTCACACACATAATGACCTTTTATTGCACAATCAAGTAAGTATGTTACCTTCAGCTGTTACAAAAACGCTGTATATATCAAACATGATTTCAAAGTAATTAGCCTTTGTCTCTTTAAGAAGCTCCTGATCTTTCCGACACTCCACCCACATATAATATGCGTATGTAAAGTTTTTCCAACCAGACAAAATGCATCATATTTCTTATTTATTTATTATTCATTTTCATACTGCGTTTTAAATTGGACCGTTTGTGTGACTGGAAAGACTTTATGTTCCATTCTCAGTTTATTTTTCATCTAGGAAGGTAATAGGTCCCACATCCAGGTTATGAGATTTTCTTTTCTCCCTGCTTATTTATTAGATTTAATGTTAGACATTTTTTTTTTTACTTTAACCCTTTTTTTTTGTCTTGAAAATCTAACCCAGTACACTGGTTCAATTGGGATCTTAAGTAAACCAGAGAGCCTATTACTTGATCCAGCTGGATTTAAAAAAAGATTGATTTCAGCCCAGCAGTCTTTACAGCGTAGACCTACAAGGTACACTAAAATGTAGGTGGTCTCTTTTTACTCTTCACAATAAAGTATCCGATTATGTTGTTTTTTAAGTAAAATGTTCTCATTCTTTGCATCAACAGTTGAAAATAAACATTATTAATTGAAGAAAATGTGGTTTTGTGTCTAAAATGTTTTTCAACGCTTACTCTCTGAAAAATATGAAGTATTGTGAACAGATTTTTGTTTTTGTAAGGACCTGCTCGGTGATCTGAAGAAATAATTTTTCTTGCGTACAATAACAAACGAAGTTGCTTTAATTAGGCCATTATTTTCAAAGTAACCTAAACCCACATTGCTAAGGGTGAAGGGGGATGGGAGGGGGGAACGCTCCACTTTTAACGTTAATATTTTTAATGGACATCACAAGACAGTTGAGTCTAACTCAACAGCACAGTAAAGAGGAATTTTAAAAAAGGAAACGTGTGATCACTAGGGAAGGAAAGTGCTCTCAATGTGCGCCAAAGATGGTGTCTTCTGTCTACCTTGGTGTCTGCGTCTGATTTGAGACTCTCCATTGATCTGATCCCACCTAAGAAGTGGCGAGCATATTAAAGCGAAGCTGTGATGGCCGAACGTTTCTTATCAGGGGCTGTGGCTTTCGTCCAGGTTTTGGGGTGTTACAAAACAAAATGTATTTTGAATTTATGTGCTGATTAGAATAAAAAAACCCCCAAAAGAAATCCCAAACAAGTCCAGCGCAGTGCCTGCCAACATACACTGGCCTTCGTGTTTGATGCCGATTTCATTTAATCTTTAGGTGGAGCCTGGCGTTTCTGTCCCGAATCCTTGATCCGGGTTCACCTTACCGGAAAAGTCTCTCTTGCTGCCGTCCAAAGTAAACAAGGTTGCTCTTGCACCCCCTCTTGTTCAGGGTTCACAGGCTCTCTGCTTGCCTTTAGGTAAAGGGATTCCTCTGTTATGCTGCCCATCCACAATGATTTAACTATATTTCAAACTTCAAAATGAACACTAAAGTCTTCATCTGTTCTGGATGAGAGAGAACGGAGAAATCCGTCTTGACAAAACACACACATATGGTGCCTTACCCTGGAACGTTTTTGGCAACGACAAAGGAAAATGTATTTCAGTGGGGTTTTATGTGACAGATCTATATGAAGTAGGTCATAATTGTGAAAAGAAAGGATATATCTTTCATTGACCCTCAGTAGTGAAATTCAAATAGAGGAATTAAATAAGATAAGCTAACGCTGGAGCAGCTACAAGGATAACAGTTCTGTTTTGGGAGTGTATTGACAGGAGGACAACTATTATTAATGCATTCTTAAATCTGGAATTTATAAAAGTGCAAGGTTTTTGAATTGTTAAAAGGAAATCATAAGAAACATAGCAGTGTGGAAGAAATAGGAATGAAATTCAGGGATTTTTTTTAATACACCTTTTTCATAATGCCATGTCTTAACTGTGTTTGTCATTTTTATGTTGATGTCCGGTGAGTGCATTCTTTGAAGTGTTCTTACTGCTTGTCTAGTCCTTTATGTGCTTTTAAATAAATAAATCTGAAGGTTTAAATCTTCAAAATTGCTGTGTGTGGTGGAAAACTGAAACTCCAAACACGCCACCACTCACAGCAAAACATGGCGGTGGCAACACCTTCCTCTAGAGCAGGGGTCCCCAAACTACGGCCCGCGGGCCGGATCCGGCCCGC
>NW_015114460.1:135225-149902 GCF_001443285.1 Poecilia latipinna | reverse complement strand
GCGGGCCGGATCCGGCCCGCGGGCCGTAGTTTGGGGACCCCTGCTCTAGAGGTTCTTTTTTTCTTTTAGCAGCGACAGGGAAGCTGGTTTGAGTTATTGGAAAGGTGGCTAGCACTTTGTATCGCCTTGTTGCTGCAAATGTGCTATATAAATAAAATTACATTTAATTTTGTAAAAATTAAAGGTAATTCCTTGGAAGAAAACCTGTTCTTACAGGTTACAACTGGAAGGCTTACAGTGCCCATGGAAAGTATTCACTCTCTTGGATGTTTTACCCTTTTTGTTGCTTTTAAAAATTAGTCATGATCAACATTTTTTTCTTTTACAAAAAAGAAACAAAAGTACCTCATTAATGTCAAAGTGAAAATTTATTTTTTTTCTTTACAAAATAATGTCAATGAAATAAAAATATGTAACATAAACTAAGTGGCTACATAAATATTCACCCCCTTCAAGGCAGTTTTTAGTAGATGCACCTTTGGCTCTGATCACAGGAATCTGTGTGGAGAGGCCTTGGTCAGGTGTGCACATCTGGACTCTGCAATTTTCCTTCATTCTTCCTCTCAAAACAGCCCTTTTCAAGTGAAACCACAAATTATTTATGGGATTGAGGTGTGGGCTTTGACTGGGCCACTTGACAAACATCCACATTGCTATCTTCAAATAATTTTAGTTGTAGTTCTCTTGCAGTTCTCCTCTGGGATTTCCCTATGTTTTACCTTCTACCTTTACAAACCTTTCAGAGCCTGCTGCTAAGAAGTATCCTCACAGCATGATGCTGCCACCATTGTACCTCACAGTAGGGATGATGCGTTTGTGATGATGTGCATTGTTTGGGGTGAATACATTGTCTAGGCACTGTAGATCAAAGTGTTATCATTTCGCTAAAAAAGTCCAAAGTCAAGACCTGAATTCATATGAGGATCTGCAAACTCTTGAAAGTTGATGTGGGCAGACACTCTTCATATAACCTCCATAAGAGTTGTAGATATTTGTTGTTTTTTTTTGTTTTGATAAAATGCCTTAAAGTATAACTATATTTTGGTTGTAATGTAACAAAATATTTTAAAGCTTAACATTATTACCTTTGTAAGATCCCATAGGAGTTCACAAACATCAGACAATGCTGTTTCTGCTGTAACCTTTTCCAGCAGCATGGAAACAATGCTCTGCTGTGTTGCTCTCGCCGCTGGATGTTTTATGAGAAGTGAAACAGATGTTCGCTTTTTCGATTGGGTTTGGCAGAAGTGCTCAGGAGACGGCCCTGGAAAAGGACGAGCATTAGGCACCTGATCGGACAGGATCAATGGGAAGCAATTAGACGATAAGTCTGTGACTGTTCGGAGGCCGAGACCTTTTCCAGCAGAGGGGAGGGAGAGTGATCGAGTGAGGGAGATAAACTGTTTAATATCTGAAACCTGAGCACATACCCTCTTCACACGTGTGCCGATGAAGCAGCGTCGTGCAGTATTTATTATGCGCTTGTGATTATGTGCTTTGCCTAACACCTATTGTCATAAAGATGCGCGATTATTATGGGAGCAGGATTTTTTCACAGCAGGGGAAAGAAAGGGGCTGAGTCGACAACAGGTCGGGCCTCCCTTTGTGTCTTCATTTGATCGCTCAGCAAAATTCATATTCATGCTCCCAATGTGCACACAGTGGCACGCTTTATTTCGGTTGCATGTATTAACAAAAAGCCTCACAAAGTCACATTTTGTACTTCTGTAACGCAAACACAAGGCAAAAGGTAACGGAGGAGCTAGGTTCTTCACAGCAGAGGTAGAGACAGCCTCCAGGAGCTGGCGTCTTGTTATTTCTGTAGTATCCCTGGGAAAAAGGTTAAGATCTCACAGCGGGCTGATTATTAGGCTAAACCAGGGTGCACTGTGTTCTGTGTGGGCTGAAAAGACCAGTTCTGACCATTAGCATGCCTCCTGTGCCCCAGGTCGAGACTACAGAAGCAGCTTGAGCATTTTTTCTCTACTTTATGGGTGTAATGATGTCACACAACACCTAACTGCATACTTAATCCAGCCTTTGTGAGGTCATGTTTTGATTTGCCTGTTTATCTGAAAGACATCTCATTTCCAATGGACGTACGCACAACGCAGTGAAGTGCCTTCTCTCCCCTGCTTGAATCCTCTGCTGTTGCTCACATCCGACACTAGATGGCTGTCTGAGCTGCGTGTGCTTCTCAAAGAGAGAGCCTCTTTCTGGTGCTGCTGCAGGCCTCAGAAATGCACATCCTTTTTTGTTAATAATGCTTCAAGACACCTGGGTTATGAATACACAGACATGTCACCCAGCTTCATGTTTTGATGTTTGAATTTGCCAGCCCTTCGTTTGTTTCATGAGGTCTCGAACAATGGATTTAAATACGCTGTCATCAGAGGAAGTTAGCCACAGATGCACACACACGGAGGTGAAAGGGCATCTGAATTTGTTTAAAAATAAACTCTATGCTATGCCATTTTCAATCTATGCCCCACACGTTTAGATGTGTTCTTTTTTTTATTGCTTCAGGTAAACTGACAGGACTGAAAACAAATTTTGATGTGAAAGGCGCCGTTGAACACATTATTTATCATGATCGTTTTAAATTGTGTAATTATTTAAAGTCATCTGCCATTTGTGGCTCGTCTGTATGGGATTTTGTAGAAAGCCTTTTGTAGTTTCATTACGTGTGGTAAGTGCAGCCACACAGAGCACTTGCTTGGATTGAGTTTAAAGACTGTCTTTTTTCGTCCTGGTTCGGAGGCCTTCCATCTCTCTGGCCTGGAGCTTCCAAACCGCACAGCCGGCCAGTTCGCGGTGGCCCTTTTATTATGATGTCAGCACTTTGCTTAAAAGAGCATTCAATATCTCCAGGATGACCATCACAGGAACATCAGTGGGATAGCACACAGGCAAGAACCAGATGGCCATTCCTCATTGCCGGTCGTTTACTTTTTTTTTTTTCCTTTCCGCTCATTGATTTATTGGAAGCTGACAGAGTAATTGAATTTAGTAGCAGTGATTATCACAGCTGAACAGGTTGCCTTGTTTTTTTTCCAGCATCTGTTTGCAGTGGTTCACTTTGTAAAGGAGTTTTGTGGCTATAAGATATTAGCTGTTAGATAGACAGATAGATTCTATAACTTAAAATCAGAAGGTCAATCATTATTCTCATCATCCTACAGTTTAAAAAACTGAAAAAACTAAAAGGCTGATATGATCATGAGTGGTATAATTTAAAATGTCAAAGTTACGAACTGTCATAAGACTAATGTTTTGAGAGAATAAAAGTTTCTGTTTGCATCTAGCTTTAGTTTAGAGACATGGCTGATGCTAACGTTAAACTTGCTGTAAAATGCTTATTAGCCCTCAAGTATCATAGATGTGGTTTTAAAAGAAAAGGTCAGCTTTAATAGAATAGTTTTTAAAAGTTTATTACCATTTCTGTAATATTTCAAGCCCTGATTCTACTAGTGTGCTATAAATAAATAAAGTTAGAAAACCAGTGGGATTCTGTAGTTGTGTTGCTAACTACAAGCTCATAACCATGTATGTTCCCTTATATTATTACATTCAAATAGAGAACATACTCTGAAATGTGTATTTTATGTCTCTTTGTGTTCATCTTGTCCAAGAAGATACAAATGATCAAACGCGCTAATAAATAATGGAATTCCAACTTAATAGGGTGCTGCTGCTGTTTCAAACAACAAAGGACATCTGAATTCTCGGTGCAGTATATTTCTATTAGGTGCTCATCTACATAGACAAAAACAGGTGAAAAGAAATTGAAGATGAAAACCAGACAAGAACCTTATTTTTCCTCTGCATATTTCTATTGTAACTGTGCAACTTGCTACTGCAATGATATATTTTGTTTTATTGCAGAGGGACAAAAACTGGCTCTACATTGATGCATGCACACATAAGTTTTAATTTGCGAAGTTCATTGTATATTTTCTGATTTCTCTTTAGATCCCCAAAATAAAAACAAACAAAAAAAAATCTGCAAAGACAGAAACCAAACAAATCCTGTAAATTCAACTTAATAAGGAAGCAATTGAGTGAAGGAGATCTTAACAAGTCATAATCTAAAGATTTCACAGTGGACAGATATAACTGTGTACCAGAGGTCTTGCATGCAGGCTCTTCACAAGAGCTGGAGGCCAAAAACATCTGATGCATTCAACTGGTGTTGGTTTGTTTTCTGACACACAAACCCAGGATTGTACTAAATTTTTTTTTTGGCTCTAGTGGCCTTTATTTGATAGTTAATTGACAGGAAAGTAGGTAATGAGAGAAGGGGGAAGACATGCAGCAAAGGTTGCCAAGGCTGGGAATTGAACCTGCGACAGCTGCGTCAAGGACTAAGGCCTCCATATGTGGGTGGTGCTTAACCCCTGCGCCACCACAGCATTTGACTAAATTTGCGAGACACGAAAAAGAATCAGTTCTGAGAACACATCCCTCACCAACCTCCATCTATTTGCAGTATCTCTGGCTCCATAATTCATGCAAAATGAAATGAAAACCTTCTTAGCAATATGTAGATTTCCTTATGCAAAACAGCATCACCTATGGTGCACCGACCGCAGCTAATGCCTTTGATCAGCCTCTCTGACATTCTCTAACTACTGAGAAGAAAAGAACTTAAAAATTGTAAAGGCTCTTAATTGAAGTGAACATAAAAGAAGATACATGGTGTTAATTGGTATACGCTAAGAATAATCTAGACCTTGGAGACCACTGTCCCTTACCGCTCCCCACCCCTCACCACAACTCTGCCAAAGTGTCAGGATTTACATCTTTAATTCAAGATTTCCCCACATTAATTACCTCGCAGGCAGAGAAGTGCGAATCACTTCATTTTAAAGTATAATAAACATCCAAATAGCCCCCTCCCTGCTCGTCCATGAATATAAATTTTGATTAGAGTGCAAAAACACTCTTCTACTTCTTTAAGGGGAGATGAATGTGGGCTGGGAAGATTTTTATTTTGTTAGTTATAGCCTAACTTGAGTCTTTAACCAAAAAATTTTTTACAAATGTGAGAGCAAAGAGAGAGAGAATGATACAAGTAGGCAGGAAAATATATTGTGTTTTTAAATTTTGCAGCAAATTTTAATATCGTGTGCAGGCAAGTGAAGAAATTTTCCAATATGACCTTTGATTATGAGAAGAATACAGCGGCCTCTCTTTTCCTGCTCAACATGCTGAATGGGACAAACTGAGTGGCAGGATGGAAGTGGGAGGATCCACAGTGACACATATACATACAGACTAGCGCAGGAACACACACACACACACACACACACACACACACACACACACACACACACACACACACAAATGCTGACAGACAAATGACCCTCTGATGGAAAGTGAAGCACTTTGAAGTCCTTAAATGCAGCACAAACACACCTCACACTGTAGTATTATAGTGCCTGCACTCATCTGCTTTTGTTTGCTTGAGTTAAATTTTTTTATCTTGTGAATAGGTTCATGAGAGGATGTTTTTTTGGGGGGATAAATAATAAACATCTGTTATGATTTATTGAAACTTTTTGAAAAGCATCCCAGAGTGGCTTGAAATTTATTGAGTTTATTAAGCCACAACAAGCAATTTATGTAAACACAGTTCAAACGAGTACAGCTCCTGTACACCTTACAGTCTTTGCTCTTTTTTTTTTTTTTTGAAGCGATTTATTTTGGGAATTTGTTTTAATTTATTGGCTCAAAGTGCACGGCGCTCTGTGTAAAAACTGAATTGATACAGAAACCTGCAGGGACACATTAATTAAAATAGCAATCTAATTAGCATTCCGCTGTGACCTAAAAGTTGAATATTATTAGAGCTGTAACCCTCAGCTGCGATAGGGGGAAAAAAAAGAAAGGAGAGAAAAAAAAAGCTTACATGACGGTGAAATTGAAATTCAAAGAGCTGCAGACAATGTACACACAGATCAAAAGAATAAACGGGGAGAAAATAACACACCAAGAAGTTTTACATTTCCTCATGAGGGGGAAAAGCAGCAGGCTGGTGCGATCCTGCACCCACATAAAACACCCACAGTCAGTTTTAAGTAGCAGGGTAGTTTAATCTGCAGCGTGGATGAAAATACTGACTGTGACTCAACACTGAAGCTATTCTGGAGACTAAATGTACTGTTTTTTCTGCCTATTGAAGTTTAAAGTAAGGGCTTAAACAATGTTTACAATTAGGGTAACTTGTGCTTAAAAAGCAAAGATTTAGAGGTTTACATGAGCCACTGAACTCTAACTAAACTTGTTTAAATAGAGTTATTATTCCGCCATGTTAGTGTCTTCTAACATGGCGGATGTCAACATGTTGACATTGTCTTCTTTCAGAGACAATGTCAACAGGAAGTCTATGTAGGTGAAACATCTGTCAGGACAGGATCTCTTCCAATTCTTTGGAGGAGTGGAATCAGGTGAGTCATCTTGCAGACGCCATCTTGTTTCTCTACGATAGTGGCGGCGGTGGTAGGTGGTTCAATCCCCACTTCGTCTGCCTCCGTCATCGTATCCAAGGGCAAGACACTTCACCTCCTGGTGGGGGTCAGAGGTGAATCTGTGCATGAATGGGTGAATGTCTGAATGTTGCATGAAGCACTTTGGTTTGTTTTTTGAAATTCTCCAGCTTCTCTTCAAGCTCTAAATGACACAACAGGGCAATGTTCCAAACAGCCTAAATAAAATAGATAAAAGAAGCAAACCTCATTGAATGTTGTCCAGACCTGACCTCAACTCTGTTGAATATGTATCAGTTATACCTACATGCACAGTCTGCACCAGGAAACCAACCAATAAGCATGACTATTTGTGATGAAAAGAGAGTTTAAAAAAAAAAAAAAACTATTCAGTGTCATAGCATGTTACATATAAGATGTGTCCACAAACACTTGAACAGGTGCTTATTTTTTGAAGAAAAAACCCTCAAAAGCATTTCTGCAAAAAGTAATTGACAATCTTGTCACTGTTCACCATTTACTCAAATGGTTCTACCTGCAAAGCTCTAAAAAAACGAGACCCTTTCTCATTGGGTGCAATTCAACACCCACCCCCTCTCAGTCATATTAAAGTATAGATGTCTTCAAACCTCTGATCTACAGGAAGCAGATCAGAGGTTTCCATTGCTCTGCCGGTTGACACCACACTTGAGGCTGACATGTTTCATCATCACCAACTGAGTTGCTACCCTAAGCGTCAGGAGAACCCATATCAACTACCATGACTTGCTCCTTAAGCCCTGCACAGGTCACGGCAATCAAAACAGTCTTCACAGGGGTCAGCGCACGCCACTCGGCTCAGCGTTACCTCTGCTTAACCTTGAGGGCTGTATATGTTTCCTCTGCATCCCTTCTGGGAGGCTTTCATACGTAGCCTTGCCTCGCGCTGTCCGAGCCGCCCGTTTTCCTCGTTGAGGGCCTCCAACGCTCCTCCTGCAGCTCTACAAGCGGCCGTGTCCCTGCAGTGGGCCGACATGCCAGCCGGCAAGCGATAATTATTCATTAGTATTCATTAGTGTGAGGTGCTGGCCGGCGCGGGGCTCATGTTGAATCAGTGTTCTGACGAGGCCTCGGCCCGGCGTGGGTCAGTGAGGAGCCAGTAATTAGGCCCACCAGTCAGGAGGCATTTTCCTGCGCACAACACGTGAGCTTTGAGAGAGACAGAGAGAGAGAGAAAGAGAGACGGCAAAACCACTGGGAGAGAAGCTGCAGGAGGAGAGAGATAAAGAAAGGAGGCTTGAAGGAGAGAGTCGATTTTCAGAAGAAAGCAAACCTTGGCCTCTTTGCTTTTGCAGCCGAGGTTGCGACCTTTCTCCGTCAGTCACTCCATCAGCAGTAGAAACATGAAATAACCTTGGCCACGCTTTGTTATTCTTGTCCACCTTCCTTACTTTCCTTTGAAGTTTATTTTTCTTTTCATCACCTTTTTCTCAGTCTTCACCCATCCTACAAAAACAGCTACTTGTGTACTTCTTTATAGTGCCATTCAAAAGCATTGATGCTCAATGAACAGTTCACAATTAGTCACAATAAAATGAGAAACTTTAATGTGTTCTGTCAACAAATTCTCCCACATAAGCTGTGGAATATAATAGTCCCTTCAGAGTTACTATGGATCTCCTGAATTTGCTCTTTTCAGGTTTGAGTCAAACACTTTTCCATTTCCTAGTTATGATTTCACATTAATGTTCTCTAACAAACCTCTTGTTCACAGAGCAACTGGATTTACATTGAGATTAAATCACACTCCATTTAGTAATTGGGCAATTTGTGCAGGCAATTAGTTGCATTAAATTTTATTTGGGATTTTCAGGGTAAAGAGGTTTGAAGACAAATTAATTCTGTGCATTTTTACATTTTTTTATTTAAAATTATATATTGTTTTCCTTTTCATGTTTACTTGAAGGTTTAAGACCGTGCTTAAGACAAAATGTCATTAAAGTCTATTAAAGTTTCTTGTTGTGACGTGACAAAGTGTGAAGTTCAATAAGCACTTTTCTCAGGCTCTGAATGTATTACCTTCTGCTGCTGCAGTCTGCTTATTAATGGATCTTTGCATGTCACGCGGTCGATAAACGGCAGCACTTATCACTTACAGAAATAATTGCATAACGCTAACATGACAAAGTGCTCGCCTCCCAGGAATCCTGTTTGTATTATAAATGCGAGCGAGGCCTAACCGAATTAATCTAATCAGAAGATAATTACAGTGGCTGTAGCAAAGCTGGACTGATTCATCAAACTGCTTCTCTCACCCCCCGAGCTATTAAAGCAGGAGATTACAAACCTGAGTTAAAGGCATCCACGGCTTTCAAAGCTGACCGCGCCAAAGCTGTCAGGATGCATCTGACAGAGCTCAGACTCTGACTGACAACAATTGAGAAAACAACGGGTCAAGTGTGGAGCTGCTGTGAGACGGGAGCCGAGACGGTGCAAGGCCTCCGGATCCAAATCCCTGTAGGGGCGAAAGCTTATCCTGTCAACAAATAATGTGATGTCAGTTTAACCTTGAGTAGAACAAACAAACAAACAAACACAAAAATGCTGACAGCCACTGCTTTCTGTTTCGTTGTGGGTAGGGAAAGATCTGGTCAACAGATTCTCGTTCTACACTATTCGCTTCGTACAGAGGGTCTTGGCTCTGTTGAGAAACAATCGCTTCCTGGAGGTGTTGAAGTTTTAAATTTGGCCCGATGGCTAACGTTTACCCATGGTGTATGTAATGTGCCAGTTTGACGGCAAGAAACTTGGCCATCCTCCTCTGTGAAGAGAGAAGTGCCGATCCGAACAAGGAGGTAGTTAATGTTAATTCAATATTTGGAAACATGGCTAACATGGACTGAACGGCTTTGTTCACTTTGTTAACTTTTCGGCAAGATAAAAGAACTTAAGTAAATAATATTGATGAAAAAACACTAGTTCCACTGGCAGATTATTTCACTCATAAAAAGACATTTTTCCCATGTTATAAATGAAATATTACGGATTACTGACTTAATACAAACTCCTATATCTTGCTGAAAAGTCACTTGCAATGTTGATTTTGTCTTAATTCAAGTGTGCTAAGATATTTAGTCTAGAAATTATACCAGAAATACTTAAGATAGTATTTCTGTTGTAAGATTTTGTGCTTTTACAATGTAGGGGAAGAGGGCGTACCCTCCTACAGCGGCGCTGTATCCTGACATAATTTCAGATTAGACAAACTACTGCGACAAAAAGCGAACCAGGGGACACCCTCCTTTTGGTAAACACCCCCTTCCTCTTCGTCTTCATCCCCACCACCCCGCCTATTTTCTTCTTTCCCCTCGGGTTCAGGCGTACACTTATTCCCCTCCTTCAGATTTATGGCTCTGGCATATAGGTGCACTTGACAGCTATCAGATTGGCATTGCAGAGGAGGGAGATCCCAAAGTGAGATGGGGTTAGCTGGGTATATCTATCAGGGCTCTGTCCAGGAGGAGGAAGAGGATGAAGAAGAGTGCGTGTATGCATGTGTGTGTGAGTGAGTGAGTGAGGGGGGGGGAGAAGAAGCCAGGGGGAGAGCAGAAGAAGAGGGGAGAGGAGAGAGAGGGAGAGAGAGGGGCTCGGTGGGGCCCCGCTGAGCACATAAGCTTCCATGCTGAGCACAGCTCTGGCTAGCTGACAGTTGTGCTCAGCCTTCACTGTAATAATGAATAAAAGGAAACTCCCTGCAGATTACACATCTTCCGTGTTTTGACATTGACCTTAATACATAATTTAACCACAAAGCCTGAAGAGTGTGTAACGAGATAAGAGAGGACCAGAGGATAGGAAAAAAAAAAAAACACACAGATGCAGGGGCCTAAAACATACAGGCCAAAACAACAAAAACACCTCTTCTGTTATGGCTTTAATATAACCCAACCTGCAAGGACTAGTGGAGTCTTTACTAAATAGAAGGAGGAAAATTGAGGAAATATCTTTGTGCCAGAAAATCTGCTAAATGGGTGGCAGCAGAAGAGGAAAATTACACGTTTGTGTGTTTGAAAATGCCGTGACTTTTCCAGCTTATCGAATTCCCAATGGGAGGAGTAGGTGGTGCTGTTAAACCTCAATAGAATAGTAATGTGCCATCCGGCGTGGATATGTGTGTGTGTGTGTGTGTCAGTCAGCCCCTGTTTGTATGCCTCCCATACAGTGTGTGCAGCTCTGCACCGACTGAGTGTGATATCTGAAAGGGGCATTTGTCTCTGTCAGTGTCACTTCACAGTGTGTGTGTGTGTGTGTGTGTGGCTTTTTTTTTTTTCAAGGCGTTTGAGCATCATGATGCCTTGAGTGACTGTTTACAGCAGTATTTGCTGAGCCAGCACTCTCTCCTCCCAGGGTTATGTCACTCCAGCTGGGGTCACCGTGTCATCCAGACTGCCAAGAAGTGTGATGTTTAGCCAGATTCCCCAGGGAGGAAAGTACCAGACTCAGACAAGTTCCAGGCAAATATCTCAAATGTAAGCTTAAGAAACGCTGAAAATAATCTTTTAACTAAAGTATTTGGATTCTATTTTGCTATAATGTGATTTTATTTGTATCTTTGTATCACATTACAACCGTAAAGTTCAATGGAACAGTTTTAAACCGTTTTTATTAAAAGTGGATGCATTTTTAGTCATTTTGCTGTAAAATTCCCTTCAGAAGTCACCAAATCAGTTAGCATAGTCCACCTGGGTGTAATCTGATTAAAGTATATTCGTCGACAAAGATAATGAGGTCAGGGATAAATTTATGGACTAACTTTAGGTTAAATAGAGGTTATTAAAAATAATACTTAAAACTTTAGAAATCTTGAATTAGAATTGGAAAGATTACCGCTGTAGGCTGTCTATGAGCAGTAATTGGAGAAGCTCAACGTAACTCTAGTGGAACAATCCATTAGCACCAGTTGGCATTAACTAGTGCTAACTAGTTAATACCACTAGTTGGCACTAGTTAATGCCACTAGTTAACACTTTGTGGAGTGCTGGAGTTAGTCCAGCACTCCACAAATCTTACCTTTATGTAAGAGCTGCAAGAAGAATGTGTAAGAATAAATTTTAAAGTGTGCCGCAATCCATATGGACACTAAAAACGTACGTAAGAAGATTTAATGATGATTTAACCTTTTGCCCTACTGCCTTGAATACACCACTGCTAGTGTGAAACATGGTAGTGACGGCATCATGCTGTGGGACGCTTTTGCTTCAGCGCAGCAGATCAATGCCTCTCTGCAGCATTGATCTGCTAAATCAAATAAAATTAAATGCTTCTGGATATGTCATTATCATAATTTTAAAAATTGACAGGGAAAAATAGATTAAGACTGTAATTTTTCAAATCAGTCAGTCAAAATGACAGACAACACGTTTCTACAAAGCATTGACACTTCAAGGCCTGAAGATAAATTCATGCCACACTTTTCAGATTTGTATCTGCAAAGAAAAATTTAAAGCGAGTGTCCACTTCCTTCTACTCAACAATCTGCTGGTGTAGCATGTAAAATCCCAGCAATCTTAAAAAAAAGACTAGTTTTTTTCATTGCCCTGTACATTGTGATTGCCAGTACGATTCCTGCATTAACAATCCTTGCTGCCTAATTAAGGAGATGATTACATTACCGGTGCTCTGAAACACAGATGAAGATATTAAATATGAATTAGAGAGGCCGTATATGCCTTCCTCCTCTCTTCGCTCTCCCTCATCCTCTTTAACTCCTTTCAAACCCTTTCGTCTTCAGGCTCCACAAAGACAGACTGTTCTGTAATTGAAGCGCCATGTCAGAGTCGCCTTCCTGTCCGCATGCAGCCCTCTGATTTGCTCCGCTTCTCATTAGTGTCATAATTACCTCCGGTTGAAAAGCGAGGGGCTCGAACGAGCTCCTTGTCTGAGTGCTAAGGTGAAAGTGCCGGCCCGTGGCGCTCTCAGTTGGAGGAGGTTGAGACTGACCTCCAAGCCAGCAGGGGGCAGTGGATAAGTTCAGAACCAGGCCTGCGTGCTGTCCACAGCTGCGCTCATAGGCTCTATTTAACGGCTACATGCTGCTTTCTGTGGTAACAAGCAGCGGTAAAGGGAGACTAATTGGTTAATAAATGAAACATGAAAAACTCCCGGCTGGAGTAAGAGTAGCTTCTCCGACTGCCATCTTTTTTTTCTTCTTCTTTTTTTAATTTTCTGTCTCTTTCGTTATTCCTTTTTCTTTCTAAACGTGCTTCCTTTTCTTTAATTTTGTCTCCATAAGACTCACAAACCTGACAGTGTGTCTCCAGGCCTTGGCTGAAGCCTTCAAAACTCAAAGAGCTCTTGAGGGGATTTACTTGGCTGCATCACCGTCCTGAACGGGCTCCAAAGCGGTCCAGCTGGGTTGCACATCTAGTAAATTGTTGTAAGTGTATCTGAGCGTGTGGAGTGGTGCCATCATGGCTCAGCTACCAGCGCAGAGCCGCTGCTATGACTGCGATGGCACTAGCACTTTGGTGCCTTGCCATCAGGCTATCCTCCAAGGACGGTGTCAAGACAGAGCAAGTCTCTGGATCTGGATGCCTGAGAGTGTGCAGGATGATGCAGGGCGGTGCTTTACTTCTGCAGCAGTAATCTAATGAGCCTGTAAACACACTCATTTGACATCATTAATTGGAGGGAGATCAGAGACCCAAAGGGGGGTGCGTGTGTGTGTGTGAATGTGTTTGCGTGTGCATGTGTGGGGTAGCAGTTGGAGGGTTCTCCCATCAGAGAGGGTTCTCCCATGATCAAAGATTTAGAGTGTGAAATCCCTGATTATGCGACAGAAAGACACATTAGAGGCTGTTTTCTGCCATGCTGGGAGTGTTTGGTCAGTGCCAGCAGCAGACCTTGATTTCAGCTATCAAAAACCAGACACAAAGGGCAGCCCTCTGTTTAGTCCTTTTATTTATTTTTTTAAACAATAAGTACAGACATCGCAGTTGAAGGACGGGGAGTTTCACTCGGACCGGGTTGCTGATTCCTGAAATTTCGCCTCAGCGGTAAACACGTGGAGCTGTATTTTGACACTTGGTGACAAAAGTTTCAGTTTGCATTTTCAACAAAGTTTTAAGTCCTCCACATTACCGTCACAGAGTGTTATTCATTAGCCCTAATTGTGCTGCCATACTGTTTCAATCACATTTGTCAGCTAGATCTAAGCTGGAGGAAACAGAGGTGTAGCGCTCCAGTTGCTTGCTCCTTTGCTGTGACTGTAGCCCAGTCCAGTCCTTAATGATCTGCCTACCACCCGCACAATGGCCCGCACCGCTGTTCGCTTTCATTTACCAGTGTGCCAGTCTCTGAATTCCCCTCATCAGCCCTTTGTTCATCTCTGTTTCATGTGTTTTTTTCTTTCTTTTTTTTTTTTGGAAAGGGGGGCTGATTTGAACGATGCATCTCTGTATGGGATACTTTTGAGTGAGTAGTTTAGAGAGACAGGGAGAGCAAGAATTTTCTCGACTGCAATGCATTATGAAGATTTCACTTTCCGCCTTTGATTCTGCACTGACAGTTATCCTTCAGCCCTCCTTTAAAGTCCCACTTTCAATCCCTAATGGCTGTCATGTCGCTGCACTCTCTGGACTCTTACTCAAAGTGTCATTGGCATAATGGTCGGCAGCCGTTGGCCTCTTTTGATCATCCATGCTGTGTGCGAGAGCAACCGGGGCTGAAGCAGTGAGGTGCATGAGGTGTGCATGTGTGCGCACTGCTTGCGCCTTTGCTTGGCTGCCACTCCCAGGCAGAGCTCCACGACCGGAAATCTAAAATTCACTTTCAAATAGTTTTTCTCCTGTTCTTGGAGCCTAATAGCCAAGCAGTCGTGTGTGTGTGTGTGTGTGTGTGTGTGTGTGTACTCATTAAAGCAATGGGGCAGCTTTCTACTATGTCAGCATCTCAGGCTCTCCCCAGTTTGGTTCTCCCTCAATGGTTGTGAACTCTCCAACAAAGAGACAAAAAGCTACAAGGCAGTCAGAAAGACCGGGAGTGAGTGTAAAATCTGTTCTGTTTGTGTACGACAAAGGAATACACCAGAGACCTTGGACCAAACTCAGCTTAAGTTGAAATACCTCAGCCTACCTTCACGCGGCTCCAGACGAGTTTATTTGGGGGGCGGGTGGGGGGGGGGGGTTGGGGTTTTTTTACGATGTCGTGTA
>NW_015114460.1:110938-132096 GCF_001443285.1 Poecilia latipinna | reverse complement strand
TCTTGCCGAGGCGGGCAGCGTTGTGAGGGGGGGGGGCGGGGGGGGGGTGGGGGTTGGCTTATTTTACGGTTGCAGTGTAAATGAGGTTTTTCTTTAATATAAATACATAAGCAAACCTTTATGTAACCTTTCAAATAAAATAACCGTGTTTATTAGTACAAAATAAACAGTAAGGATGTAAACAGTGACGTGTGGAAGTATCTGATGCATCAAATCGAGATAGGAATAATATAAAGCTGGCCACTCTGAGGTAAAAACAAAAAACCCGGAAAACAAGTGACTGCAATGTGCACAAGAGCTTCACGGTCATTTTTCTAGAGATGGGTTGGTTACTGATATCAATATATGCCAAAGATTTTAAATCTGCAAAAAAATGTAAGTCCTTTTTACAAGACATGAGAGTGCAGGAAGCACCAGTATTTTCTTTGGCTCAATGGAGAATAGGGAAATGGAGTGCTGTTCCTTCACCCACCTGTTGCTGAAAAACGTTTCCAAGACTTTTCTGTCACTTGAAATAAAAACTAATTTGGCATTTCGTAAACATTTCTGGCTTTACTACACTGCATTATGTTCAAATATTACGGACTGAAATCTTCTGTTTGGATGTAAAGCTCTGCTTGAACCTATAATGTCAGCTACAATCTCAGCTGATAAAATCATAAATATAATTTCACAAATCTAGCATTGAATAATCAGAATAAGAAAGGTGGGAATCATCTTTTGTGCTAAGGTTGTCAATCCAATAAATATTTTTCCTTCTGCTTTTTCGACTTGGCAGGCTGTCTTTCTGTCCATTTTGAACCATTATTTTGATCTTTTGTACTTTTAAAACCGCCAAAATATCAAACGATTACATCACATTAATGGGTTTCTACAGTTTGAACTTTGAAGTACATTTCATGGACGCTGCAGAAGGACGCATAGCACTTAAATTACTGACCTACAAAGCATTTCTGTTATGGAATCTCCACTGAACTTTTTCTTTGTTGTTGCCTGAATAAACTTCAGCTTTTCTGCGCTAATCGATTTCCTTTCGACTCATGTGTTTAATGCATGCTTACTCATACACACACACACACACACGCACACACACACACGTACCTATGCAGCCCTTCCCTCCCCCTCTTACCCACAGAGGGATACAGATCAGAGCTCTCGGACAAGATCGCGTGTGATGTAAAGTTCTGGAGAATAAAAGATGTCTCTTCCAATAACGTATTTCCTCCATGTATTGAAAGACGTGTCAATTTCATTTACACCTGGCGCCGCAGTCGGAAAACAGAGAGTTCTTCGGTTGTGAGAGACAAAGCCGTACCAGTCACTCCCCACCTGAATGACTGATACATTAAACATCCGGAAAACAGCAGGAAGACACGGGGGAAGAAACATTCAAAGACAGAAATAACACATCCAAAAACAAACAACAACGAAATGAAAGAAAAAGAAACGGTGCAAATACAGTAAATCTGCCTGGTGCTGAAAACTAGCATAAAAGCAGATTCTTTCTAGGAACAGAAAGCATTTCACTGAGCCAACCCAAGTGCCACCAATATCATTTTGTGAGTGCATAAAGCCCCAGGTAGTGTCTTTTTCTAGCTGCCAAAGAAATCTATTTCTGGATTTCTGTAAATTTTGAGCCTCACACATATAAGCCCTTGTTTTCCCCCCCCCCCCCCCATTAAACGCTCCTTCGCCAAGGCAGGTGATCACACAGGCTTTTCTAAGGGAACCAGACGAGCATCTCTGCCTTCTAGTTTCCTGGCAGGATCGTCGGAGTACGAGCAGTCGCATAGAGGAGACAAACTAAAAACCCGCAGATCTCAGAATGCTCATGAGATGCTGACACAGCTGCCCAGGGCTTGGCCTTTTGTAGAAAATTAAATTAGGCAAGTCAGAAGACACCTCAGTCAGCAAGACAGACAGATACAAGGGGTCCTATAAGGCAAAAGTGCAGAGAGGAGTAGAGTCTCTGGTCTTCTTTGTTCACTGCTGGACACATTAAGACTCCATTAAGAAGGCCTGGCACACAGGGCGATGGCTGTCTCTGTACAGACTGAGCGAGCAACTTATTAGAAGACTGGAGCTTCTGCTTGCTCTTTCATACTGTCTTTTTCTCTTCACATTCACACACACAGGGTCTCCATGCTGTCGCTGAAAGTCCTTGCATTTAAAATGAAACTTGTAAGATAACTGTTGTTAATATTTTTTGAATTTGAACTCTTATTTTCAAGACACTTGTCATTCAAACATGATGGATTACATGTTTTTAAGTTTGCACAAATCGCCCTTTTAATTTAGAGCAAAGACTTTAATGAAGATTAACCGACTACAAGGCTTTTTCCTCACGTTTTATTCAGAAACTGAATATGTAGAGCATCATTTCATCCACTTTGTCTACCTCTAGATACTCTACCCACTCAGTAATTTCACTGAATGAAGAACAAGCTTGTTTTAACCAGAAATTCATCAGACGCAGACTAGAGTTTTTGTTTGGTTCATTGTATGAAACTGATTTGGAAAAAAAATGCTTATTTTGTTATTTTATAATTATGTTTTTCATATTAATTATTTTTGTTTTGGTCTTTTAAAATATAAAAATTTCCACATAACTATATTTTGGTCTGTCTGGTATTTTAAAAAATTAAACGATTGATGTATTGATCAGTTATTCTGTACTTGAGAATCCTTTTTTTTTTCTACCTATTCCTTTTTTACTCTTACTTGTGTAACTTATTAGACGGCTACTTTTTACTTTTACTTGAGATAAAGCCCTCTTACTCAAGTAAAATTTGTGGGTACTCTATGCACCTCTGCTTGTACGTTAATGTCGGAGAAAGCTGGAGTACCCAGCAAGAAACCATATACGTGCATGGAGAAGATGCAAACTTCAGGCTCAAAGACCACAGACCAGGAAACTTAATTTCCTCACTCTGACTCTGGAGACACATCAGACTCTAGTGGAGGGAGTGTTTTACCTCCCGAGGGTTTTTTTGTGGTAATAAATACAGATATAGTAACCTAGATGCCTCATCCTGTCTCCAGTTGAGCCTATTGCGCCGATTGCTTTGACCCACTGGGACACCCGGGGCATCTGGCACTGGAACACCGACAGACAGGAGCTGGGATCTGCCACCACCTGGTTTCCCAGATTATGTTGTATAGTTCATCTCAGCTACTTGAGTTTAAAAAAATTAATTAGTAAAATAAAGAAAATCATACTCATACAGCTGACACACAAATCAAATTTAATAGTTTCGAATAGTCAAGCAGTTTCCCAAAAAAATTAAGCGAGAATAAAAATTGTGCACTCAGATTAAATGTAATAATTTAAAGATAAAATGTTAGACATTTTATAATTATGTCTGCTTTACTTCCCACACTGATGAGAGGAATTACTTCTTAATGCATGCAGATTTCCTCATTCAGTTTCATATTCTTTTTCTTGTGCTTTGCTACAAGTGTTTTATCTGAAGGTATGCAGGTTTTTTTTTTTTTTTAAATCAGCCTACAGCCTCTGTTGCCAGACTTGCATTTAGTTTACAGACTTAATCTTAAGTGTTTAGTAAGGCCTCTGGGAATCCTTGCTAATAGATCCTCTTGCTTAGGGCCTCTGGCTTAATCCTTGCCATTTACCACTTCCTTTGCTAGTTTTCTAAATACTTGCAATTAAGTGGCTGGCAGGGCATTTTGTATCACTCCAGGTTCTGACCACTCCTCTTCCCTCCCCCCCCGCCTTGCTAACATTTTGGAACCGGCAGGAAGGGATGGGGTGGACGGGGGGGCGACCTTGGCGATTATAGAAATAGCCATGATGGGACCTTGGTGATTCATCTTCAACATATCTCCGGATAAACCGCTAACTTCACAGTGAAATGATAATTAACTCCCAGTATCAATTAGCATTCAGCGTGTAGAAGGATAACGAGAAGCCAATTACAAGAAAATATACATAATCAATTATTTATTCGCTCTTAATTACAGCGAGTTTTACGCCGTTACAGCCCGGCACTTCAATTAATGACCTTCAGCTATCTTCATCTGAAATTGCGGCAGAGCAGAGGAATTTTGCCAAACCCCATTGTGAAAAGCATTTGTACTTACACGTGTGCACAAACTCAAAATAAAGGAACAAGGGGGAAGGCGAAGGAGAGCAGCAAGAAAGAAGATGTTGTGAGAGAAGGGAGATGATGTAGGAGAGGATAGAAGAGACTGGCACTGTCTGTCAGTCAGATGCCCAGAGCTGCCGGTGTGCACGATGTCACCCACACGACCGAGCCGTCTGTCGAGGCCACCTGCCTCATTATGGGAAATGTATGCATCTGGGGCAGGTTTGGCTGGCTGATCCTCAGCATGGGCAGGAAAAATGGCACACTGGCAACTATTACTGTATTATGTTAGCAAGCTGTATACACCAAGAGCCAAGAGATTTCTGAAATAGCCTGGGAAAAATGACGGAGCTGACCTCCTTAAGCCCAACGTTGCTCATTGGCAAATCTTTCGGTGCGCACTGGACAGCAACATCAAGAGGAAACTAAAAATGCATACATGATCAGTTCAAGAAATGCGTTTTTTCTTAAAAACAAATAATCTTATTGAAAGTTGACCAGATCCTGTGGGAGCGTCCTCTTTCCTCTCGACGTGGAACAAACCAGTCGCACCGGAAAACTTTCTCGCCTGTCCATTCCTGCCTCCCGACGACCCCATCCCCTCCACCCCACACGCTCTGCTCCCGCCTCACGCCCATACCTGGCCTGAATACCATTAGACCTAATGGAGCGCGGTGTGAGGGACAGCCAATCATGATGGCGTCCCGTCAGTGACACCGACATGTATCTTGGTGCTCATTATCATCCTTGAACAGCGCCAATTTACATCTGATGCTCTGACTAATTCTGCTCCAGTGTTGTCAAGAGGCATAGGAAGTGGCCTGGCCGTGATGACAGCGCGCTTGTCAGGAGCCCGTGGATGGAGGATTCCTCGGGGCATGATTTAATGCCCATGTCAAGCCCCGCTGTCAGCCTCTCTCTCTCTCTCTCTCACTTTCTCTCTCTCTCTCTCTCTCCCCCTCCGCTTCTTCTCTCCATCCAGCCATTAAGATTCAGCCAGCGGAGAGATGGAGCAATAGAGCTGGCGATTGGCCTGCTTAGGATTCACACTCTGGGCAAGAAAATAACACACCCTTTTTCACAAGTGATTACCCTTTCTCTGTAAACTGCAATTAAGGCTGAGAAAGGAAGGTGGTAAAGAGGTGATGGGGAAAAAAAATGTGCATGACCACAAAGTGTGGGGAGGGAAACCTTGAGTCTTCCTTCCCTTGATGGGTTTTGTAGCTGTTTGTTTGTGTAATTTCCATGGAAAAGTTTTCAGCAGTGCTCTGGGTTGTTTTGGATTTACTGCCCTCTCAGCCTCCCTTTTAGCGGAGCGATTACCATATTGCACGATGTCTCTGGGTATTTCTCATTTTACTATGCAACCCTCAACCGGGATCGAGTCGAATTTCTGGCGAGCTTCTTCTGAGTTTGTTTAGAGGGAAATTTCCGGAGTTGTTAACATGTTTTGAAAATTAAAATAAAGCCGCTCGTGTTTTTTTGCATGCGGATTCGTCTGTGCTGCTGAGAACGAGACAGACGCTGCCTGATTGTCTGAAACAACACTCAACTTGAGACAAAACCTGACCGGCGTTGGCCTCCGCCAAAAGGTCAGAGGTGACCAGGCCACAGATGGCTAATCTGGACAGAGACAGGAACAAGATGCAGATGTGTATACATTGTCCCTGTGGTTTTTCAGCAATATGTCGAGCCAATATGTTGCCTTTCCAAACTGTTTTTCCCCTCTATTGTAAGACAGTGATGAATGATCTGAGATGTTGCTCTCTGCAGAGAGTAAGAACATATGGCTCAGTTTAGTGCATCCTTGTAACTTTTAGAAGACTTTGGAACACAGGATGACATATTAAACAGGTTATTTGTCATTTAAATTGTGTATGCTTTTTATTTGGTGTGCCCTGTTCGTGTTTTGGCTCAGCTGCACATCCTCTTTGGCCACATGAAGTGAACCTCTCAGCTTCTGGATTAGAAATCTGCCAAAAAAAAGCAGGAAAACGTACTGCATGATAGATGTTATCCCAATGAAGAGTTTCTTTGGTATCATTTAGTTCAGGAGCTGGCAGACCGAAGGTATTTGGGGGTTTGAATTGTTGTCATCTGTTGCTCAGGCCAGTTAGCAAAGACTCTCATTGTTGTGGTGTCTGGTCTGAACTCCTCATGGCTGGATTTCTCATTGTGAATGAATGAAAAAGTCTTGAATTTGGTTGCAAAGTAAAAGTCAAACTGGCTCAATAATAGGAAAAACTAATTCTTTATTGCCTGTTAATAAGTGGATATGAAGTACCCTTCAGATATATGTTCTGGTAAAGACAAAAAAAGGAAAGCTCAGGTTCTTAGCAACAAGCAGTTTGATGTAAAACAATGGACTAATATGTGAAGCATGACCACTGCCTCATGGTGGATTACCCATGATGCTGTGGGACCTATTTCATGGGAAGAGCATGGCATCAAGAACTCTTCAAAACATGAGGAGATGTTGCATAAAAATCTGGTTCCTCTGCCAGAAAATGTAAAATGCGTCCTCACCAGGTCTTTCAACAAGATAGTGGGGGTACTTCCCACATAAAGAAATTATTATTTTTTTGTATGAGATTAAGCAGTTAGTTTTTTTTTTCATGTTTTTTCCTTTTTTGTCACACTTAAATGTTTCAGATCATGTTTTCCCCTAACGATTTTATGCATTAGGGTAAAAAAGCTATCCAAACCCACATGGATCAATGTGAGGAAGAATTTTCTCCCTAAACCTGATAACTAGTTGTCACTATTGGCAGCAACAACTGCGATTTACCACTGTGTGATTTTGTCCCATTCTCCTTTGCGGAGACTTGGAGGGCATTCGAGTCTAAACAGTGCGGTTAAGGTGTACATCCAAATTTAATGGCAATCCAGACTTTGACTAGACCACTGAGTTTTCTGGTAGGGAGGGGCCTTAGGCCTTTCTAAACTGCTGACGTTAATGACGGTACAATTAAATTGAAAGGGTTAGCAGATTTTCTTTAAATGAAGAGCATGTCAGCATAACTTAAGTGTATGATTTAAAAAAAAAGAATCCCAATACTTCCTGGGCCGAAAAGACCAGAAATCACACGTCTGTCCGTTATGCAAGGTACATGTTTTGCTGAAAATCAAATACCTCATCCCACTGTTGTATATGATTGTGAATGGCTGATGATTCAAACTTATTTTGGCCATTATGTTGAACTTAACTGAAGTCCACTGATCTTAAAGGGTAGGATGAGCCCAGAGTATAGTTCCTCTGCTGCAGAGGAATAATATTTAACTGTACCTAAAAGAGCTTTAAAACCCAATGAATAAACTGTAAGGAAATAAACAGGCGCCTGGCAAAAATGCAACGTGCCTGAGGAGCTGCACTGACAACACGGCGCAGACTAACCCGTGCAGTTATTATTTTCAGTTTGTGGTTAACTTTCCATCCCAGGATGGAGACTGATGGATACTCAGAGTGCTCCTGTGCGTCTTGAAGGGAACTATTGATCGCTGCTGCCTTTGGTTTCAGTCTTCATTAGCTGATCTGCCCGTGAAAGCGTAACTGCTCGGATCGTAGAAACGACCCCGACTCAGTTTGTTGAAGTGTGGGTAAGGCTAACATGCTGCAGCCTCTTTCCACATGGACATGGTTTTTCGTATTTGCGTTGGTTAGTGCCGACGGGCAGCTATGTTAACAAATATTTTTATATACACAGATATATATCAGTGCTCAACAATTGTAATAATAATAATAATAATAATAATAACGATGCTCTCTGGATTATGACACTTCAGCTCCCGGCTCATTTGATAAATTGTGTTTAGTGTTGTTTTTATTGCAATCTTCATCTGTGCTTTCTTTTCCCACTCTCCTTTAAGAAGAGAAGGGATCATTAGCCCAGGACTATTCAGCCATGCACAGAGGAAGAATGCCATCAAAGTTGTCACAGAAAATGTCCTTGTTCTCTAATTTATAAACAAAAAACACAGATTCCTCCTTTCATGTGGCTTCTTGGAGATAATTATGACAAGATGAAAGCAGTTAAATTCCTCCCTCTGTTCTCTGCTCTTCAGATGGTTCCCCCATTGTCAAAAATGGAGATGAGATTTCATGTGGCTGTCATTGCCCGTGTCCCCGTCTCTCTCTCTCTCTCTCTCTCTCTCTCTATCTCTCTTCGTCTCCCTCCCTCGCTCTCATGTCTCCTCTTCCTTCGCCGCTCTGTCTCGCGCTGCCTCGCCGCCTGTCTTGCCGTCTCACTCTTTTTTGTCAGTTTCTGTTATTGAACTCTGATATTCGAATCTGCGATCCTTTCAGAACTGCCAATCAATCAGTCACCATCTGTCCCAGAGGTTGCTGTTCCCTAATGGAAGAGAATGATTAACTTTTATCAGCTCGCTGATTTATATGGTTTCAAGCTTTAGTGCACAATCAAAGGGACAAATAAGTTCTCTCTTTGCAAGCATATGTTACTCTGCACATTCTCGCACACACATCCCTGTGTTGATGGGACGTGTATAAACCTCTCTCTCTCTCTCTCTCTTTCTCTCTCTTTTTTCTCTCTCACGTTGCACACACTCCAGTGCATTGAAAGTGCGTCATGCCATGCTGTGGTGTCTGCTGCTGTGTGCGCGTGTGCCCTCCTGGGAGGTAATTACCAGAGTAAATACAGTAGAGGCTGCGGCTGCTAATTTATGCCTGATTGTTGACAGCCAGAGTATTGTTTAACATGCACAGAGAGGGCCCTGGGTGCTACTTTTCATGATCCTACTTGTAAGTGTGTAATTGTGAGTTTGAGAAGGAAAAAACCCCAAAAACAAACGGGGGACAATTTTCTGCTGCGTATTCTTGTTTTCTTTGACTAACCTCTAACTTCTGCTGGCATCAACAAGCCGATTCAGCTGAGATTTTAAGCATGCCTACCTCATTTCCTCCTGTGTCTTTTGTATCAGCTTGGGTTGAGTTAAATGGAAAACTAGTGTTCCATTAAGGTTTTACTTCCTCTAAGGCACACATGCCAAATTCGAGGCCTGTGGGCCAAATTCGACCCGCCAGAGGTTTTTATGTGGCTCTAGAAATACAACCTTCAAGATTACAGTCGTGTGCTTAAATATAGTTTTATCAATCAAATCAGCAGTTTCATCTGTATTCTACCATATTAGATCAAGGTGAAAAGATTTTTAGTGTTATTTAATTTCAAGAAGTTCTTATTGAATGCAGAGACAGCCATTTATTAATATTATAACAGTTTAATGAGAAGTTTTATCAAAACTTTCCGCCACAACCGGCCCTCTAAAGATGTTCTTTATATTTATGTGGCCCGAAATAAAATGGATATGACACCACTCCTGTGAAGTTTAGTTTTTTATTAAGTTTTTATAAGAACTGAAAGTCACATTCAAATGCTGAATTGTCACTACTTATAAAACATCTTTAATTAATAGTTGACATGTTATTTGTCAAAAACAGCAAACCTGTTCTCATTCACAACTTTTCACACGGTAATGCTTTGTCAGCAATAAGTGGGCTTATGAAAAACTTTTGTGTGAAGCGAAGCCCAACATGATCCAGCTTGGCCGTCAGACGGAGCAGTGAGAGTGACAGTGGGATTTATGGGAGACTTACGGGGGACAGGGGTTGTGAAATTCAAATTTAGCCTCCGAGGATTCAAATGAGGTCTCCAGTGCAACAATGCAGCAAATTATCCCAAAGCTGGTCTACCAGCCTTCTAATTAGGACTTTGTTGCTGGCTCATAAAGCATGCGCTGAGCCTTCCCAGAATATTTGCCGCCTGCACATCACAAAATTGCTAGGAACACCTTTTGCTTATGAAGACTTTCTGGAATGCTCAGGATAATTAAGACAGCAAAAATGTTGGTTTTGACTGGGTTGTGATTATCCTTGTCTGTTTAAGTTAGCTCTTTAGCACATTTACACATGTTTCCCCAGAAACAGTTATATCTCTTATGAGTTTCAAGCTTTTTCTTGACATGTAAGTGCAAATGTTGCATGTTGAGAAAAAACTACCTTTACCTCCAGTTCCTGAGAACATAACCTCATGCTAATACGGTCATTTTGAAATTAAAACACGTGAAGCTTGTTTCATCTTGAGCTAACAAACGTTTGACCTTGTTGATTGCAGTTGTAGTCTCACTGTCTCGAGATAATAAAAGGTTTTTGTCGTACCAATAGTTATCTCGTTAGCCTAACAAGGTTTTAAACTAATTTCATTGTGACTGGTTTTATTATTTCGTGTTAGAAAAAACATGTAAACAAACCAACCTGGAAGGCGGTTTCATTGTCCCATTATGTCTAATAATAACATCTCAACATTGTTTTAACATATTATTACATTCCTGGGTGTCGTGATTAGACTTTTGCTCTTTCGTGTAATCTTGCCTTATAATTGTAATCACAACTCGAGAAGTTTATGACAACTTAGGAAATATTCTCCTAGAAAAGATGATAACTTTAATATTATCATCTTGAGATTACACAAGCTTCAGGTTTGTTACAGTTAGTTTTATCTAGAGATAATAAACTGTTGTTGTGATGATTAAAACAAACTTAACATATTTCAATCATAGCTCTTGTGATGACAGATTCTTTTTCCTATCAATTCCAGATAAAGACACCCAAAACATTTTAAACATTTGAGCTTGCTTGTTGAAAATGAAAGTTTTAAATTGTCCTTTTCTTGAGATGCTTCATTATCATGATATCCCAATAACAAGATAAGTTTCCTCTGCATGTACAGAAACAGTTTCATTATCCCTTCATTGAGAGAGAAAATGAGAACTCTAGTTTGTTTTGTTGGTCATTATGAATAATTTCACGTGAACAATTTCAATGCCCAAATTTGTGAGATAACGTTTCAGTCCACAAATCATGACAGTGGCAATGCCGATGGTGCCGTATGGAATCATCCATCATAAACCAATTGTATTGCTTTTACAGATTATCCCTCAGTGCCCTGATGCTACAGCGGTGAAGGATGAATCTGGGTGCAACACAAGAACTACTCAGTTGTAGCCCATAATCAGCTTGTTATCTAAAAAACATTTTTGTTCCATGAAATATTGACTTGTTTACCTCGTGATCTTGAGTGAAGCACACAAAAATGAATCACAAGCTGGTGCAGCCTTCCTTGCTTCCATACATTTATTATGCATAATCACTCTGAACATTAATTCACTTTCTTGATTAATTTAGTTTTAGAAAGTCTTATTTTATGTTATGGAAAATAGAGCACTCAGTAAAGTGTTTAAATGCACATACTTTCCCACAGTTATTCAGACTTGCAAAATGCCAAAAGCAAATTCTTTCAAGACATAAGACGGTTTCTAATGTTTGCAGCCACTAGAAATCCTGGTTGCACAGTAAAGATTGACTGTAATATAAAACTACACCTCCCCAAACCCAACATAGCGATGGCAGCATGATGATAAGAGTTGCTTTTGTTTCGACGGATGGAGCAAAATACATTAAAATTCTGCCAAAAAGAGGAAAGAAAGTTTAGACCCTGTGAAAGACTGTAGACTGGAAAAACCTTCTGCAAGAGAAATGACCCAAAAAATACAACCAGAGCTACAATGTGATGGCTGAGACCAAAGAATATTTATGTATTCAAATTTCTCACAAAATAAATGCAACAGAAATTGTATAACATAACTTGAAAATAGCAACATAGTCTACAGGTAATTGTTCTGACCTTCAGACATTTAGCAAAAACGAATGGGCAAAAATGTCATTTCCTTGACATAAAAGACTTCCAACTATAGTTACAGTGAAAGGTAGTTTGTTGTCAACACAAATACATACAAGAGTTTGAGTTTTTGGAAAAATGATTGCAAACTATTTATTTTCCTTCCTCTTCACAAATGAGCACTGCTCTGTGTTTGACTACCACTGAAAATTCAAATGCAACGCGATGCTGTTTGTGGCTGTAATGTGACAAAGTGGTGCAAATAGCTTTGCAAGGCACTGCCATTGGTTTTATTGTTAATAATTGGGACTCAAATTTTCTCCAAAGTTGCTCAAACAGGATTAAAATCTTCTCCTTTCTGAGTCAATTTCTGGCTCCAAAATGACTTCACCACTTCGCAAAGATTGCTTCATTCGAAGCGCTTCTGTGGTTACACAGAAATCCTCATCAGCTCACCACAACCACTTTCTATTGACTTTTCTTTTGTCCCCGAAGCACACAGTTGTTATCAGATAGACCAGCTGCTGCTGCGCGGCTTGAGGGGCTTTAAGCGGCTCATAGACACCTCATGAACCCACGAGCATGAGAGAATAAAGACTGCAGCAGCAGGCACTGCTATGTCTCAGTTTTGTTCAAATTATCTGCAAAAAGTCACTTGAATGGAAGTGCAGACGCTGCCACCCAAATTAGCTTTGAATGAAGTTAGCTCTCGCTCCAGAACTTTTAACGATAGCCGAGGTCTATTGGAGATATTGGGTAGTAATTCATTAATAATAAATACTAATGATCTTTGAAGTGTCCGGCTGTTGGACTTTAGAAGTCCCTAGTGGGTAATGAAGCCAGTGGAAACACCTTTGAGGTGCTGGTGGTGGGGGGGAGCTGACTGAAGGAGACGCTACGAGTCTTTGTATTAGAGCTGATTGAGCTGGTCTGCGCCCTGGCTTCGTTACAGCCGACCACTTACACGCCCCGAATTCTTCTGAGGAAGACTGCTGATGAATTTGTTTAATTGAACGTAAATAATGAATTCCCAAGGAAGAGATTTGGCCCGGTTGTAATTGCCAAAGATCAGAGTCCACAATACAAAAACTTCAAAACGCCCGAGCCAGGCGGTCGCTCGAGCCGTAACGATGACTTCGAAGAAAAAGGAAAAAAAGAAACGGGGGGTGATATGCGACGGGGTGTGTTGGTGGGGGGGCAACAGAGGAGGAGTAAGAGATGGAGATGGAGAAAAGAAGTCGAACTAATGAGGAACAAAGACCTAATGAGTTTCGCGAGGAAAATAAAGTGTTTCCAAAGTCGTCTTTAAACTTGCCGAGATGAAACGCGGGAGCGGCAGTTGTTTTTGACAGCTCGGGACAAGATAGGCCACAGCTCACAGAGAGAGGGGTAATTCCCTATTCCTTTATATTAGCCGCGCTCTCCCTCTCCGCGCGCTCTGCTGGGAGCCGGCTCATCCCTCTCTCCACTTCCCGACATTGATTCTTGAATTAGACTGTTTTATTGAATAATTAATAGGCCTTTTCCCATGATTGATGATTTGCATGGCTTGAATATTAGCTTTTCAATCAAACCCAGCTTGTTCTAATGTAACCATATTGAAAACATGTCAAACACTGTTTACCCACTTTGTGCGCAATGTTGTCTTAAGTTCTGGCTGCCGAGGCCTCACAAAGCTCAGCTGTGGGGAACGGCCTTGTCGGGGAATGTGGCTCAGAGCTCGTTACGAGGCCCCGGAGCTCCGACACCCTCGTCGAATATGCATACATGCGCACGCGTTCGTATACATGTGGCTTAGCGGGCCCAGCACGGAAAAACCCCCCACATGTAAACGTGCAGTGAGCATGCCTGCTCATGCTATCCCATACAAATAATACGCAAATCATCCCTTATAGAAGTCTGCACTGGAAAGTCACTGGTTTCCCTCAGGAGCCTGTCTTCCAGTTCCAGTAGCTTTACTTTGACTGGCAGCGTTGCCAGACAGGGAATAGATTGTCAGGCATATTGCGCCCAACGTCTCAGCGCTATATCACAGAGAGAGAACACATCAGTGATGGGAGAGACACATGCATTAAGATTCCCTTTTAATTTGACTGGGATTGAAGTTGAGTGCTAAATTTACGCCATCATCATCATCATCATCATCATCTTTCCCCTGCACAGGCTCACCCCTCCTCTACACCCTCTCCATATCAGCCAAGCTTGTTTTTTGTTTGTTTCGCTCATTTATTTATTTCCCCTCCCTCCCCCCTCGCCTGACTTATTCATTCATTCCGAGAGTCCGATTTTCTGAGAGCGTGTCAGAGCGTCGCTCGGCGCATGAAAGCACTTTGCGTGGCGTTGTGTCTGGTGTGTTTAGACAGTTCTAAACATGTGCACGGTTAAATAATTTACAGCAAAACTGACTAATGACAGGCACTGATCATGTCGAGACGAGGCGGCCTGGGTGACTGCTGATCAGGGACAGAGGCTGTCTCTGCTCCTAACGCTCACTGATGCAGCTTTTTTTCTTTTCCTTCTCTGTGTTGTCGATTTGGTCAGGTTGAGGATGTTTAGGGAAAACAAAATATGCTTGATTGGTGTTTCTGAAACGGGAAGAATTTTGATATTTATCTATATAGTATATCTATATAGTTATTTGTATGTCTGTCCACAAATACGGAGTGGAGGAATCCGTCCCAGGACAGTTGCAAGAAATTGATTGTGAGTTTCATTCATCACTTGGGTTTTGTGTGTGACAGTTCATTCATTGTGCATTCTAGAGAGCTACGAGCTCGGCATGCTTAAAATTCCCAAGACGCTTTATTGGAGAAATGCACATGAACCTGAGTGCTCTACATGATTTGTTTTCTGTTGATATACTTTTTCTCTATGATGCATGATCATTACAAGTACTGGATCTAGTAGTATTTTTAGTTTTTTCGAATCCAAACTGTTTATCTCGCACATATGGCAAAAAGAAAAACATATCACCTTTTTTAAAAACACCATATTCTGCCACTTTTTAAGAGTGAATAGTTTCCAGTTTAAAAACTTTCCACAAAGAGAGGTCCACTTATAGTCACTTAAAAAACAGGACGCCTAAAACAATGTTTTTCATATTTACAACCATAAATATTTAATATTTTGATTTTGGGAACTTGAGCAATACATGTTACTGTATTGCAGAAAATTAAAAACTTTATGCAGTTCCTCAGGATAGATTTCATTGGTACAATCCCATTCACATTTAAAATGACACAAATCACAGACAACCACACTGGCATTTATTTACTGTTGAAGTGAAAGTGAACGTCTTGTGGAGACAGGTTCCTTTAGAAAAAGATTTTTTAAAAGCATCTCAAAAGAATTGAAAATCAGTCATCCCACTGCATTGAAAAACCATAGAGGACATTCAAAACAACCAACATGTCCAAACGACTAATCAAGTTCACCTCAAGAGTAGACCAACAACAAGATCCAAAAGGAAGCAAAACCCTAACACGTCAACCCCTACAGCCGGCTATTGCTACTGTAAATGTGAAAGTGCATGCTTGTACAATTGGAAAGAAGCTGCAGAATTTCTTTGTAAGGTGTGCAAGGAGGAATTATATTAATTCATCGTCAGAACAGAGGAAATGTTTGGTTTTAACTTAATTCAGCATCCAAGGAAAGATCCTCATCCCAACTCTGAAGCATGCAGGTGGAAGTGGTTTGGGGATAGCAGGACCCGACCAGCTCACCATCACAGAAGCCGCCGTGAATGCTTGAGAAACATCTGAAAGGCTGTGAATGGTAGAACTCAGTTCACTACAGTTTGTACAGTTTATTTCCAAAAATGAAATATGGTGATACACTGTACAGTATTTTTCCTTGATCTTTAACTTTTCTTTTCTTACATTCAACAGTCTTTATTTCTAAGGTGGTTATAAAATAAGCCATTTTCCAATTATTTAAAAAGGTAAAATGTTTTGAATTTTGAAACATTCTGGAAAAATCTACTAAAAAGTAACATTTGACTTGATGGGTTTACTTACTTCTTGTGTCTATTTTAACCAGAGTAAATGAATATTAAATGTTTGTGGAAAATGGCACAGTTTCAAAAATAGTTTTTCTTTTCCCTTCCAGTGTATTTTTATGAATTAAGTGCTCATTTTTAAATAGATTACTTCAGTCTGGTTGAGGGGAACACAATCTTATAGAAGCAGCCAATTAACAACAAAGATACTCTACGAAAACCAAACCAGCATTAAACAAAAGCACATATAGCACAATAACAACATTCCCAACCTCAGCTGCTCTCGCTATAAAGGCACCTTGAAGAACAGGGCCGCTCCCTGGGGCTTACAGAGTATCTGATCTATTATGCAAAAAATCATTAGGCTAAATTAAAAAGCTGTTTGAGGGTAACCAGATCCTTTAATGAGGTCAGCGAGCAGAAGAGCAACATTAAAACACAACCCCAGAACAGAAACGCAAGACTAGAAGAGATGCAGGCCATTGATTATCAATCATCCAGGTCATTATCTTACACACACTCTCTCTCTCTTTTTTTCTCTCGCACGCACACACGCATGCACGCACAGTTAAAGACACATCCTCTCACTTTCTCCCTTCGTCTTTATTTACTGGACAGTCAAACATTTTATTTCTCACAGCCTCACCGGTCAGTCTGTGATGGCTGCAGTAATCAGAACGGATTCGGCGTCTCCTGGAGGAAGGAGTGTTTGCATTTAGGTGGGTGTGTGTGTGTGTGTGCGCGCGCGCGTTCAGGTTCATCTGACAGTCTTTGCAGAGAAGACATCAGTTTATTTGGCGTGGTGGAACGCCTCTGTTTATTTAATTGGCCGCGTTGAATTTCAAGTGGATCTAAAAATACAACCAAAATGATGTTAAGGAGATGAGATAGAGTAAAAGATGACAATTATGGTAATACAGCTCAGTTTTGATAAAGACATACACTATCGTGCATCTGGCCTGCCTCCAAATGCTACACATTAGTGGTAACAGTGTGGGAGAGTAGAGGGGTTTGTGTGGTGAAAGTGAAAGGACTAGAACAAAAATCTAATCTCTACATTGATTCAGAAACATTGTTTATACAGACATGCCAATAAATGCTCTGGCACTGACAGATGTTGTACTTGTCTTTAACATACATTCTTTTCATGCTGAGGAGGAATTTAAAACGATTTAAATGAAAGTTTTAGACCTTGTTATTAGCAAATATGTGATTTTTGTGGGGCCTACATTTCCTGTTTTAAGCCTTCTTGTCAATTACTTCTGAAATTTCCTCTGGCATGCTGAATATCAAGTTCTGGACCCAATCCTGACTGATGGCGACCAATCACTGGCTTTTTAGTGGTTGGAGTTAATTATAGTTTACTTGATTCTGCTTATCCACCTACTTCTGGGGAAGTGACGATAAGTTCTAGGTGATTTTTAAGATTTAGGCAGATTGTTATAAGTAGTTCCTGATGTTCGCACACTTCTTCTATTGCAATGTTCTTAGTCGGGAGTGAAGCAATGTGCTTTACTGTTATCACAACTCACACCAATGATAGTTTCCTTTCAGACAAATACTTTTTTCAAGCCGTTTGCTTCAAACAGATTGATTACAGCAGACGTTCTCAAACAAGTACTACCTCTGCAAATGCTGAGGTTTCCGATTGTCCAGGCATAACCAGTGAAGTTACAGCCCATTAACTTTCTGCTTAGTGCTTTGGCCTCATGTTTATTCTCTATTTACATTAAACCTAATAATGGGAATTTAAATGGAAACAATAAAAACAAGGGTCTGAATATACTTCTTGCACATGTATTCATGTATTTTTGAGGAAGCGGGATGACAGTGTCCCACTCAGATGTCTTTTTCAGATACAAAAAAATAAGAAAGACAAACACATGAAATGATATAAATAGGATGAATTCCCTTTATTTTATTACATATGTAACAAAGTACACAAACCTTAGATGTCAGCTGTAACCTTGTTCCTTTGGCTCAAACTGCGTTCAGAAGGATAACAGAAGAAGTTTAGTTTTGTTTTTCCATTTCATTCACTGAGTGGAAAAGAGATGCTTCGCTCCTTCCCTCCTTCCCTCTTTTGCTGTTCTACTGGTTATTCTCATATCTGTTATTTATCAAAAAGTCAGCTCATCCAGAAAGTTGTGTTCAGACTAAAGAAGTGGCACTGTAATTAAGGTAAAAATATTTTTTTAAAAGACAGTTCCACTGTTTTAATCAGTTGAAAAAAAATCTAATTTGCCTTTTTGTAGCTCACACTAGCTTAATTTTTATCTCACTACTTCTGACCGAAGTCAATTTTAATTCTGTCTTTTTCCTAAATATATTCAACTGAAAAATGTTATTTGTAAATCATTGTCCTCAGTGCCTCAAAGAGCTGACAGCCATTTCAAATAATGACTGTCAGCGAATATTACAACAAAAATAAATGTCGTAGACAACATCAGTGATCAAGATACTGTGGAGGAGTGGGGATAATTGTGCTTTTCTTTTTTTCTTAAGTTGTAAATAAGAACAATTTAGATCACCGTGTAGATTTTTTTTAAATGAATTTTGTGTATGGATGCCATGAAATCTTGATATTTATACTGTATTAAGCTTTGAGAGCATCGTATCATATTGGAGAGGAAGTCAACACATTGATGTTCGGAAGTTGTGAATGATTTATCTATAAACTTTAAGATAATTTACTGTAGATTAACTTTACTCCAGATATTTCTTAAAACATGTTGTGCTGTGACATCTTGATCTTGACGCAACCTAAAACGAAAGTCTTCACCCTCGGCTGTGTAAGCCATGTCTTAACTCCTGCAATTCCTCATGTGTGCGTATATCTGCTTACATTCGTCTGTGTTTGGAAGGTTGATTAAAACCCAAAATAGCTACCTGGTGATGTATCCAATCAATCACTGCCAGCCTCTCCGACCTCATGGTCGCTCTTCTCTCCTTTCCTCCCCTCTTCCCTCCCATCTGACTGACTGCCCGTCTCTATTTTCTCATTCGGTGTCATCTCCACATCACCTGGTTGTGCTCTGGGGACGGTTTTGTGCGTGTCTGTCTGCATCAGTCGACCCCTTGACCTCAGGGGAGCTGTGTGAGAGGTCTCAGTCTGGGCCCGTGTCAAATGGGACGGTTGGCACGACTCAGTCGGATGCAATTACGGAGGCTGTGTACGGTGCTGTCAGTGCACGAAGCGGGGGGTCCCGGGTGGAGGCAGGAGCTTTAAATAATGGAGGAGTTGGCACTCGGCGGCGAGCGGCAGCCTTCGGATGCACGTAGCTGCCCTGGCCGTGATCGCGTCTCACCTGCGAGAAGCGTAGTGCCGGGTGCTGGGTTTATAGCAGGCTGTTATTATGTTACTCACAGGTTTCTGTCACTGGCAGCCGTCAGCTGTAGAGGCAGCAAGGCCGGGCGGGCGGCGATGGCTGAAATACTTAAAAACGACACGTGGCGTTCAGTTCATAGGCGGCGATGCTTTGGGAGCAACAGTTGTCAGTTGATCTGAGGACAATTATTAGAACACCTGCTCAATGCTTTTGGTAACATGCGGTCCTCTTTCTGTCTCATGATCGCCTGTAAAGGCTTTACTGACGCAGCCTTCCATCGACAACACACACTGTGTGCTTTCAAACCCAGACTGCTTTTTCATTCAAATACATATAGATGTGTGTCTGTTTTAGTTAAAACAACAAAATATATATCCCTCGCATAGCTTCCACTGTGAAACAAGCTTTGAAATCAACTTTTGATTGTGTCTTCAAACTGTGGCTTGATTGGCAGACGCGTGGTGGCAGATAAGAGCAAGGTGTGTTTGTTTGATTAGGGGTTGTGTGTGAGGCGGCGTGCTGCTAGAGTCGCCCAATGGCTTTAAAGGGTGTTATTGTTCTGTGTTCCTCCCGTTTGACTGTAATTGAGCGCTTCTGCGGCCTAATGATTAGAGGGTCAGAGAAGCCGAACCCTGCTCCAGCTGTTCCCCTTCAATCCCTGTGCAGTCCCAGTCACAAATGAGAAAGACCAGTGGGACCCCTGCCCTGCCCCCTTCCTTCCCCTCACCTCTGGGATGGCGTTAATGAGTCGTGCTTCGCTCTCTTCTTCTGTCTGCTCCCATCTGCTGAAGTTTCCATGGTCCTGCTCCGTTTCAGAGTCGCCACATATTCCAGAGACATCCTACAGCTCCTGATGTTGCAGCTCTTCTAATGATTTGCCCACAGGAGGCTGAAAAATCAAACATGCATCTCAGCCAGCGAGGACAACAGCCAGCTCCATGCTTTTTGTCCTTTAGATCCTCCTCAAAGCAGCACAGTAGTAGGTTACCTTCACACACTGTGATCTGAATAAGTAGCTCATGTTCTGGCTGATTTGTTAGACAAATCACTCCAAGAGGAAAGATGCTGGATACAAGTAAAAATGTCCAGGTTCTTGCACTCTAAAAGCTGCTGGGTTGCAAACAGCCCAACTTGGGATTTTTTTTTTAACTCTTTCCTGGCAAATCTTTAAAACACGGTGCATTCGAAAAGTATTGTGTGATTCCATTTTTCCACATTTTGTTACGTTGCAGCCTTATTCCAAATAGTCTTAAATCAATCTCCTCACTATTACAAAGTGGATTTGTGTGTGTGTGTGTGTGTTTTGAAAAATTGTATTGAAAGTAGAAAACCAAGCAATCACATTTACATAGATATTCACTGCCTTTGCCAATGAATCTCAAAATTGAGCTGTTTCCACTGACGATCCTTGAAATGTTTCTACAACGGAGTCCATCTGTGGTTAGTTCAGTTTACAGTGCAATGTCAATGTCAATGTCAAATTTATATGCTGTTTTATACCACCACAGAGTATCTATCTGTGATGATAGATACTCTGTTCTATCATCACAAATGATAGAACAGAGTATAAAACAATACATCAATTAAATGCCAAAGAGTAAAAATGAGTTTTAAGAAGCGATTTAAAATGATCCAGTCTGCAGTGCAGTGCAGTGCAGTGCAGTGCAGGTCAAAACCCAGACACCAAGCATGAAATCAAAGGAATTGCCTGTAGACCTCAGATACAGGATTGTCTTGAGGCACAAATCGAGGGAAGGATCCAGAAACATTTCTGCTGCTGTGAAGCTCACGGTGACCTCAGTGGACTCCATCGTTAGTGAATGGAAGAAGTTTAAAACCAGCAGGACTCTTCCTAGAGCTGGTTGTCTGTCTAAACTGTAATCGGTGGAGAAAGGCCTTAGTCAGGGAGGAGACCAAGAAGCTGATGGTGACTCTGTCAGAGCTGAAAAGTCCCTTTGATGGAGAGTAGAGATGCTTCCAGACAGTGTTGTGGTACTCGAAGTTGGTCTTGGTCTTAAGACCGGTCTTAAGACCA